>NW_027458075.1:300000-463839 GCF_050624435.1 Tenrec ecaudatus
TAACTCTAAGAGCTTGGGCGCCCAAGGCCTGCGGCTCCTAAGCCTAAGTGCTTGGACGCCCCTGGCCTGGGGTTCCCTAAGCCTAAGGGCTGGGGCGTTTCAGGCCAGGGTTCCCAAAGCCTAAGGGCTGGGGCGCCCCAGGCCAGGTGCTCCCTAAGCCTAAGGGCTGGGGCGCCCCAGGCATAGGGCTCCCTAAGCCTAAGGGTTGTGGTGCCCCAGGCCCGGGGCTCCCTAAGCCTAAGGGCTTGGGCGCCCCAGGCATGTGGCTCCCAAAGCCTAAGGGCTGGGGCGCCCCAGGCCTGGGGATCCCTAAGCCTAAGGCCTGGGGCATCCCAGGCCTGGGGTTCCTTAATCCTAAGGGAATGGGGCGCCCCAGGCATGAGGCTCCCTAAGCCTAAGGGCTGGGCGCCCTAGGCCTGGGGCTCCCTAATTCTAAGGGCTGGGGCGCCCAAGGCCTGGGGCTCCCTAAGCCTAAGGGCTGGGGCGTCCCAGGCCGGGGCTCCCAAAGCCTAAGGGCTGGGGCGCCCGAGGCCTGGGGCTCCCAAAGCCTATGGGATGGGTCGCCACAGGCCTGGAGCTCCCTATGCCTAAATGCTGGGGCGCCCCAGGCCTCGGGCTCCCTAAGCCTACGTTCTGGGGCGCCCCAGACCAGATGCTCCCTAAGCCTATGGGCTGGAGCGCCCCAGGCCTAGGGTTCCCTAAGCCTAAGGCCTTGGCGCCCCAGGCCCTAGGCTCCCTAAGCCTAATGGCTGGAGTGCCCCAGGCCTGCGACTTCCAAAGCCTAAGGGCTGGGGCGCCCCTGGCCAGTTTCTCCCTAAACCTAAGGGCTGGGGCGCACCAGACTTGAGGCTCCCTAAGCCTAAGGGCTGGGCGCCCAAGGCCTGGGGCTCCCTAACTCTAAAGGCTGGGGCGCCCAAGGCCAGGTGCTCCCTAAGCATAAGTGCTGGGGCGCCCAAGGCCTGGGGCTCCCTAAGCCTAAGGGCTGGGGAGTCCCGGGCCTGGGGCTTCCTATGACTAAGGGCTGGGGCGCCCCAGGCGTTGGCTCCCTATGCCTAAGCGCTGGGGCTCCCCGGGCCTGGGGCTTCCTAAGCCTAAGGTTTGGGGCGCCCCAAGCCTGTGGCTCCCTAATCCTAAGGGCTGGGGCGCCCCAGGCCTGGGGCTCCCTAAACCTAAATGCTGGGGCGCCCCAGTTCTGGGGCTCCTTAGCCTAAGGGCTGCGGCGCCCCAGGCCTGGGCCTCCCAAGGCCTAATGGCTGGGGCGCCCCAGTCCTGGGGCTCCCAAAGCCTAAGGGCTGGGGAAACCAAGGCCTGGGGCTTCCTAAGCCTAAGCGCTGGGGAGCCCCAGGCCTGGGACTCGCAAAGACAACGGGCTGGGGCGCCACAGGCCTGCGGCTCCCAATGTCTAAGGGCTGGGACTCCCCAGGCCTTGGGTCCCAAAGCCTAAGGGCTGTTGCGCCCCAGGCCTGCGGCTCCCAAAGCCTAAGGCCTGGGGCATCCCAGGCCTGGGGCTCCCAAAGCCTAAGGGCTTGGGCGGCCAAGTCCTGGGGCTCCTAAAGCCTAAGGGCTGGGGCGCCCCAGGACTGGGTCTCCCAAAGCCTAAGGGCTGGTGCGCCCCAGACCTGGGGCTCCCAAATCCTAAGGACTGGGGCGCCCCAGCCCTGTGGCTCCCTAAGCTTAAGGGTTGGGGCGCAAAAGGCCTAGGGCTACCTAAGCCTAAAGGCTTTGGCGCCCCACCTGGGGCTCCCTAAGCCTAAGGGCTGGGGCGTCCCAGTCCTGGGGCTCTCAAAGCCTAAGGGCTGGGGCGCCCCAGGCCTGGGGCTTCCTAAGCCTATAGGTTGGGTCTCCCCATGCCCTGGGACTCCCTAAGCCTAAGTGCAGGGGCGCCCCAGGCCTGGGGCTCCCTAAGCCTAAGGGCTGGGGCGCCCCAGGCCTTGGGCTCCCAAAGCCTAAGGGCTGGGATGCCCCATGCGTGGAGCTCCCTAAGCCTAAGGGCTGGGAAGCCCCAGGCCTGGGCTCCCAAAGCCTAAGTGCTGGGGCTCCCCTGGCCAGGTACTCCCTAAGCCTAAGCCCTGGGGCGCCCCTGTCCTGGGGTTCCTAAAGCCTAAGGGGTGGGGCGCCCCAGGCATGAGGCACCCAAAGCCTAAAGCTGGGGCGTCCCAGGCAGGCCTGGGGTTCCTTAATCCTAAGGGTAGGGGAGCCCCAGGCATGAGGCTCCCTAAGCCTAAGAGCTGGGGCGCCCTAGGCCTGGGGCTCCCTAACTCTAAGGGCTGGGGCGCCCAAGGCCTGGGGCTCCCTAAGCCTAAGTGCTGGGGCACCCCAGTCCTGGGGCTCCCTAAGCCTATGGGATGGGTCGCCCCAGGCCTGGGGCTCCCTAAGCCTAAGTGCTGTGGCGCACCAGGCCTGGGGCTCCCTAAGTCTAAGTTCTGGGGCGCCCCAGGCCAGGTGCTCCCTAAGCCTAAGGGCTGGGGCTCCCCAGGCCTAGGGATCCCTAAGCCTAAGTGCAGGAACACCCCAGGCCTGGGGCTCCCTAAGCCTAATGGCTGGGGCACCCCAGGCCTGGGGCACCCAAAGCCTAATGGCTAGAGCGCCCCAGGCCTGCGGGTCCCAAAGCCTAAAGGCTTGGGCGCCCAGGCCTGGGGCTCCCTAAGCCTAAGGTCTGTGGCAACCCAGGCTTTGGGCTCCCAAAGCCTAAGGGTTGGGGGGCCCCACGCGTGGGGCTCCCTAAGCCTAAGGGCTGGGGGGCCCCAAGCCTGGGACTCCCTAAGCCTAAGGGCTGGGGCGCACCAGGCCTTGGGCTCCCAAAGCCTAAGTGCTGGGGCGCCTCAGGCCTGGTGCTCCCTAAGCCTAAGGGCTGGGGCGCCCCAGGCCTGGGGCTCCCTAAGCCTAAGGGCTGGGGCTCCCCAAACAGTGCTTCCTAAGCCTAAGTGCTGGGGCACCCCAAGCCTGGGGCTCCCTAATCCTAAGGGCTGGGGCGCCCCAGCCCTGGGGCTCCATAAACCTAAATGCTGGGGCGCCCCAGTCCTGGGGCTCCATAACCTAAAGGCTGGGGCGCCGCAGGCCTGGGGCACCCTAAGCCTAAGGGTTGGGGCGTCCCAGTCTGGGGTTCCCAAAGCCTAAGGGCAGGGGCGCCTCAGGCCTGGGGCTCCCTAAGCTTATGGGATGGATCGGCCCAGGCCTGGGGCTCCCTAAGCCTAAGTGCTGGGGCGCCCCAGGCCTGGGGCTCCCACAGACTAAGTTCTGGGGCGACCCAGGCCAGGTGCTCCCTAATCCTAAGGGCTGGGGCGCCCTAGGCCTAGGGATCCCTTAGCCTAAGGGCATTGGCACCCCAGGCCCGTGGCTCCCTAAGCCTAATGGCGGGGGCACCCCAGTCCTGGGGCACCAAAGCCTAATGGCTAGAGCCCCCCAGGCCTGCGGCTCCCAAAGCCTAAAGGCAGGGGCGCCCAGGCCTGGGGCTCCCAAAGCCTAAGGATGGGGCGCGCCAGCTTGGGGCTCCCTAAGCCTAAGGGCTGGGGCGCCCCTGGCCTGGGGCTCCCTAAGCATAAGGTCTGTGGCGCCCCAGGCCATGGCCTACCAAAGCCTAAGGGTTGGCGGGCCCCAGGTATGGGGCACCCTAAGCCTAAGGGCTTGGGCGCCCCAGGCCTGGGGCGTCCAAAGCCTAAGGGCTGGGGGGCCCCAAGCCTGGGACTCCCTAAGCCTAAGGGCTGGGGCGCCCCAGGCCTTGGGCTCCCAAAGCCTAAGTGCTGGGGCGCCTCAGGCGTGGTGCTCCCTAAGCCTAAAGGCTGGGGAGCCCCAGGCCTGGGGGTCCCTAAGCCTAAGGGCTGGGGCTCCCCAAACTGGGGCTTCCTAAGCCGAAGGGCTGGGGCACCCCAAGCCTGGGGCTCTCTAATCCTAAGGGCTGGGGCTCCCTAAACCTAAATGCTGGGGCGCCCCAGTCCTGGGGCTCCATAACCTAAAGGCTGGGGCGCCCCAGGCCTGGGGCACCCTAAGCCTAAGGGTTGGGGCGTCCCAGTCTGGGGTTCCCAAAGCCTAAGGGCAGGGGTGCCCCAGGCCTGGGGCTCCCTAAGCCTAAGTGCTGGGGCGCCGCAGGCCTGGGGCTCCCTAAGCCTAAGTTCTAGGGCGCCGCAGGCCAGGTGCTCCCTAAGCCTAAGGGCTGGGGCGCCCCAGACCTAGGGATCCCTAAGCCTAAGGGCAGGGTCACCCCAGGCCCGGGGCTCCCTAAGCCTAATGGTTGGGGCACCCCAGTCCTGGGGCACCCAAAGCCTAATGGCTAGAGCGCCCAAGGCCTGCGGCTCCCAAAGCCTAATGGCTGGGGCGCCCAGGCCTGGGGTTCCCAAAGCCTAAGGATTGGGGCGTGCCAGGCTTGGGGCTCCCTAAGCCTAAGGGCTGGGGCGCCCCTGGCCTGGGGCTCCCTAAGCATAAGGTCTGTGGCGCCCCAGGCCTTGGGCTCCCAACGCCTAAGGGTTGGGGGTCCAGGCGTGGGGCTCCCTAAGCCTAAGGGCTGGGGCGCCCCAGGCCTGGGGCGCCCGAAGCCTAAGGGCTGGGGGGCCCCAAGCGGGGACTCCCTAAGCCTAAGGGCTGGGGCGCCCCAGGCCTTGGGCTCCCAAGCCTAAGTGCTGGGGCGCCTCAGGCCTGGTGCTCCCTAAGCCTAAGGCCTGGGGCGCCCCAGGCCTGGGGCTCCCAAAGCCTAAGGCCTGGGGCTCCCCAAACTGGGGCCTCCTAAGCCTAAGGGCTGGGGCACCCCAAGCCTGGGGATCCCTAATCCTAAGGGCTGGGCGCCCCAGGCCTGGGGCTCCCTAAACCTAAATGCTGGGGCGCCCCAGTCCTGGGGCTCCATAACCTAAAGGCTGGGGCGCCCCAGGTTTGGGGCTCCCAAGGCCTAATGACTGGTGCGCCCCAGTCCTGGGGCTCCCAAAGCCTAAAGGCTGGGGTGCACAGGCCTGGGTCTCCCTAAGCTTAAGGGCTGGGGCGCCCAAGGCTTGGGGCTCCCTAAGCTTAAGGGCTGGGGCGCCCAAGGCTTGGGGCTCCCTAAGCCTAAAGGCTTTGGCGCCCCACCTGTGGCTCCCTAAGCCTAAGTGCTGGGGCGCCCCAGGCCTGGGGCTACCTAAGCTTAAGGGCTGGGGCGCCCCATCCTGGGCTACCCAAGCCTAAGGGCAGGGGCGCCCCAAGCCTGGGATTCGCTAAGCCTAAGGGCTGGGGCGCCCCAGGCCTTGGGCTCCCAAAGCCTAAGGACTGGGGGGGGGGCAGGCGAGGGGCTCCCTAAGCCTAAGGGCTGGGAAGCCCCAGGCCTGGGGCTCCCAAAGCCTAAGTGCTGGGGCACTCCTGGCCAGGTTCTCCTTAAGCCTAAGGGCTGGGAAGCCCCTGGCCTGGGGCTTCCAAAGCTAAGGGCTGTGGAGTCCCAGGCCTGGGGCTCCGTAAGCCTAAGGGCAGGGGCGCCCCAGGTCTGGGGGACCCTAAGCCAAATGCTGGGGCACCCCAGGCTTGGGGCTCCCAAAGCCTAAGTGCTGGGGCGCCCCTGGCCAGGTTCTCCCTAAGCCTAAGGGATGGGGTGCCCCAGGCCTGGGGTTCCTTAAGCCTAAGGGCTGGGGCGCCCAAGGCATGAGGCTCCCTAAGCCTAAGGGCTGGGGCGTCTCAGGCCTGGGGTTCCTTTATCCTAAGGGCTGGGGCGCCCCAGGCATGAGGCTTCCTAAGCCTAAGGGCTGGGGCGCCCTAGGCCTGGGGCTTCCTAACTCTAAGAGCTTGGGCGCCCAAGGCCTGCGGCTCCTTAAGCCTAAGTGCTTGGACGCCCCTGGCCTGGGATTCCCTAAGCCTAAGGGCTGGGGCGTTTCAGGCCATGGTTCCCAAAGCCTAAGGGCTGGGGCGCCCCAGGCCAGGTGCTCCCGAAGCCTAAGGGCTGGGGCGCCCCAGGCATAGGGCTCCCTAAGCCTAAGGGTTGTGGCGCCCCAGGCCCGGGGCTCCCTAAGCCTAAGGGCTTGGGCGCCCCAGGCATGTGGCTCCCAAAGCCTAAGGGCTGGGGCGCCCCAGGCCTGGGGATCCCTAAGCCTAAGGCCTGGGGCATCCCAGGCCTGGGGTTCCTTAATCCTAAGGGAATGGGGCGCCCCAGGCATGAGGCTCCCTAAGCCTAAGGGCTGGGCGCCCTAGGCCTGGGGCTCCCTAATTCTAAGGGCTGGGGCGCCCAAGGCCTGGGGCTCCCTAAGCCTAAGGGCTGGGGCGTCCCAGGCCGGGGCTCCCAAAGCCTAAGGGCTGGGGCGCCCGAGGCCTGGGGCTCCCAAAGCCTATGGGATGGGTCGCCACAGTCCTGGAGCTCCCTATGCCTAAATGCTGGGGCGCCCCAGGGCTCGGGCTCCCTAAGCCAACGTTCTGGGGCGCCCCAGACCAGATGCTCCCTAAGCCTATGGGCTGGAGCGCCCCAGGCCTAGGGTTCCCTAAGCCTAAGGCCTCGACGCCCAAGGCCCTAGGCTCCCTAAGCCTAATGGCTGGAGTGCCCCAGGCCTGCGGCTTCCAAAGCCTAAGGGCTGGGGCGCCCCTGGCCAGTTTCTCCCTAAACCTAAGGGCTGGGGCGCACCAGACTTGAGGCTCCCTAAGCCTAAGGGCTGGGCGCCCAAGGCCTGGGGCTCCCTAACTCTAAAGGCTGGGGCGCCAAAGGCCTGCGGCTCCCTAAGCCTAAGTTCTGGGGCTCCCCAGGCCAGGTGCTCCCTAAGCATAAGTGCTGGGGCGCCCAAGGCCTGGGGCTCCCTAAGCCTAAGGGCTGGGGAGCCCCGGGCCTGGGGCTTCCTATGACTAAGGGCTGGGGCGCCCCAGGCGTGGGCTCCCTATGCCTAAGCGCTGGGGCTCCCCGGGCCTGGGGCTTCCTAAGCCTAAGGTTTGGGGCGCCCCAAGCCTGTGGCTCCCTAATCCTAAGGGCTGGGGCGCCCCAGGCCTGGGGCTCCCTAAACCTAAATGCTGGGGCGCCCCAGTTCTGGGGCTCCTTAGCCTAAGGGCTGCGGCGCCCCAGGCCTGGGCCTCCCAAGGCCTAATGGCTGGGGCGCCCCAGTCCTGGGGCTCCCAAAGCCTAAGGGCTGGGGAAACCAAGGCCTGGGGCTTCCTAAGCCTAAGTGCTGGGGAGCCCCAGGCCTGGGACTCGCAAAGACAACGGGCTGGGGCGCCACAGGCCTGCGGCTCCCAATGTCTAAGGGCTGGGACTCCCCAGGCCTTGGGTCCCAAAGCCTAAGGGCTGTTGCACCCAGGCCTGCGGCTCCCAAAGCCTAAGGCCTGGGGCATCCCAGGCCTGGGGCTCCCAAAGCCTAAGGGCTTGGGCGGCCAAGTCCTGGGGCTCCTAAAGCCTAAGGGCTGGGGCGCCCCAGGACTGGGTCTCACAAAGCCTAAGGGCTGGTGCGCCCCAGACCTGGGGCTCCCAAATCCTAAGGACTGGGGCGCCCCAGCCCTGTGGCTCCCTAAGCTTAAGGGTTGGGGCGCAAAAGGCCTAGGGCTACCTAAGCCTAAAGGCTTTGGCGCCCCACCTGGGGCTCCCTAAGCCTAAGGGCTGGGGCGTCCTAGTCCTGGGGCTCTCAAAGCCTAAGGGCTGGGGCGCCCCAGGCCTGGGGCTTCCTAAGCCTATAGGTTGGGTCTCCCCATGCCCTGGGGCTCCCTAAGCCTAAGTGCAGGGGCGCCCCAGGCCTGGGGCTCCCTAAGTCTAAGGGCTGGGGCGCCCAGGCCTTGGGCTCCCAAAGCCTAAGGGCTGGGATGCCCCATGTGTGGAGCTCCCTAAGCCTAAGGGCTGGGAAGCCCCAGGCCTGGGGCTCCCAAAGCCTAAGTGCTGGGGCTCCCCTGGCCAGGTTGTCCCTAAGCCTAAGCGCTGGGGAGCCCCAGGCCTGGAGTTCCTAAAGCCTAAGGGGTGGGGCGCCCCAGGCATGAGGCACCCAAAGCCTAAGGGCAGGGGCGTCCCAGGCAGGCCTGGGGTTCCTTAATCCTAAGGGTAGGGGAGCCCCAGGCATGAGGCTCCCTAAGCCTAAGAGCTGGGGCGCCCTAGGCCTGGGGCTCCCTAACTCTAAGGGCTGGGGCGCCCAAGGCCTGGGGCTCCCTAAGCCTAAGTGCTGGGGCACCCCAGTCCTGGGGCTCCCTAAGCCTATGGGATGGGTCGGCCCAGGCCTGGGGCTCCTAAGTCTAAGTTCTGGGGCACCCCAGGCCAGGTGCTCCCTAAGCCTAAGGGCTGGGGTCCCCAGGCCTAGGGATCCCTAAGCCTAAGGGCAGGGGCACCCCAGGCCTGGGGCTCCCTAAGCCTAATGGCTGGGGCAACCCAATCCTGGGGCACCCAAAGCCTAATGGCTAGAGCGCCCCAGGCCTGCGGCTCCCAAAGCCTAAAGGCTTGGGCGCCCAGGCCTGGGGCTCCCTAAGCCTAAGGTCTGTGGCAACCCAGGCCTTGGGCTCCCAAAGCCTAAGGTCTGGGGGGCCCCAAGCCTGGAACTCCCTAAGCCTAAGGGCTGGGGCGCCCCAGGCCTTGGGCTCCCAAAGCCTAAGTGCTGGGGCGCCTCAGGCCTGGTGCTCCCTAAGCCTAAGGGCTGGGGCGCCCCAGGCCTGGGGCTCCCTAAGCCTAAGGGCTGGGGCTCCCCAAAGAGATGCTTCCTAAGCCTAATGGCTAGGGCACCCCAAGCCTGGGGCTCCCTAATCCTAAGGGCTGGGGCGCCCCAGGCCTGGGGCTCCCTAAACCTAAATGCTGGGGCGCCCAAGTCCTGGGGCTCCATAACCTAAAAGCTGGGGCGCCACAGGCCGGGGGCACCCTAAGCCTAAGGGTTGGGGCGTCCCAGTCTGGGGTTCCCAAAGCCTAAGGGCAGGGGCGCCCCAGGCCTGGGGCTCCCTAAGCCTATGTGATGGATCGGCCCAGGCCTGGGGCTCCCTAAGCCTAAGTGCTGGGGCGCCCCAGGCCTGGGGCTCCCACAGCCTAAGTTCTGGGGCGCCCCAGGCCAGGTGCTCCCTAAGCCTAAGGGCTGGGGCGCCCCAGGCCTAGGGATCCCTTAGCCTAAGGGCATGGGCACCCCATGCCCTGGGCTCCCTAAGCCTAATGGCTGGGGCACCCCAGTCCTGGGGCACCCAAAGCCTAATGGCTAGAGCGCCCCAGGCCTGCGGCTCCCAAAGCCTAAAGGCAGGGGTGCCCAGGCCTGGGGCTCCCAAAGCCTAAGGATTAGGGCACGCCAGGCTTGAGGCTCCCTAAGCTTAAGGGCTGGGGCGCCCCTGGCCTGGGGCTACCTAAGCCTAAGGTCTGTGGCGCCCCAGGCCTTGGGCTCCCAAAGCCTAAGGGTTGGGGGTCCCCAGGCGTGGGGCTCCCTAAGCCTAAGGTCTGTGGCGCCCCAGGCCTGGGGCACCCAAAGCCTAAGGGCTGGGGGGCCCCAAGCCTGGGACTCCCTAAGCCTAAGGGCTGGGGCGCACCAGGCCTTGGACTCCCAAAGCCTAAGTGCTGGGGCGCCTCAGGCCTGGTGCTCCCTAAGCCTAAGGGCTGGGGCGCCCCAGGCCTGGGGCTCCCTAAGCCTAAGGGCTGGGGCTCCCCAAACTGGGGCATCCTAAGCCTAAGGGCTGGGGCACCCCAAGCCTGGGGCTCCCTAATCCTAAGGGCTGGGGCGCCCAGGCCTGGGGCTCCCTAAACCTAAATGCTGGGGCGCCCCAGTCCTGGGGCTCCATAACCTAAAGGCTGGGGTGCCTCAGGTCTGGGGCTCCCAAGGCCTAATGACTGGGGTGCCCCAGTCCTGAGGCTCCCAAAGCCTAAAGGCTGGGGCAACCCAGGCCTGGGGCTCCCTAAGCTTAAGGGCTGGGGCGCCCAAGGCTTGGGGCTCCCTAAGCCTAAAGGCTTTGGCGCCCCACCTGGGGCTCCCTAAGCCTAAGTGCTGGGGCGCCCCAGGCCTGGGGCTACCTAAGCCTAAGGGCTGGGGCGCCCCATCCTGGGGCTACTCAAGCCTAAGGGCTGGGGCGCCCCAAGCCTGGGATTCGCTAAGACTAAGGCTGGGGCGCCCCAGGCCTTGGGCTCCCAAAGCGTAAGTGCTGGGGCGCCACAGGCCTGAGGCTCCCTAAGCCTAAGGGCTGGGGCGCAACAGGCCTTGGGCTCCCAAAGCCTAAGGACTGGGGGGGCCCAGGCGTGGGGCTCCCTAAGCCTAAGGGCTGGGAAGCCCCAGGCCTGGGGCTCCCAAAACCTAAGTGCTGGGGCGCCCCTGGCCAGGTTCTCCCTAAGCCTAAGGGCTGGGACGCCCCAGGCCTGGGGTTCCTTAAGCCTAAGGGCTGGGAAGCCCCTGGCCTGGGGCTTCCAAAGCTAAGGGCTGTGGAGTCCCAGGCCTGGGGCTCCGTAAGCCTAAGGGCAGGGGCGCCCCAGGCCTGGGGCTCCCTAAGCCTAAGGGTGGGGCGCCCCAGGCCTGGGGCTCCCTAAGCCTAAGGGCTGGCGCACCCCTGCCTGGGGTTCCCAAAGCCTAAGGGATTGGGCGCCACAGGCCTGGGGCTCCCAAATCCTAAAGGCTGGGGCATCCCAGGCCTGGGGCTCCCAAAACCTACCTGGTGCTCCCTAAGCCTAAGAGCTGGGTCGCCCCAGGCCTGGGCCTCCCAAAGCCTAAGGGTGGGGATCCCCGGGCCTGGGGCGTCCTATGCCTAAGGGCTGGTGCGCCCCAGGCGTGGGGCTCCCTAAGCCTAAGGCCTGGGGCTCCCCAACCTGGGGCTTCCTAATTCTAAGGTCTGGGTCGCCCCAGGCCTGGGGCTCCCTTTTCCTAAGGACTGGGGCACCCCAGGCCTGGGGCTCCCAAAGCCTAAGGGTTTGGGGCGCCACAGGCCTGGGGCTCCCTAAGCCTAAGGGCTGGGTCGCCCCAGGACTGGGGCTCCCAAAGCCTAAGGGCTGGGGCGCCCCAGGCCTGGGGCTCCCTAACTCTAAGGGTTGGGGCGCCCCAGGCCTGGGGTTCCTAAAGCCTAAGGGGTGGGGCGCCCCAGGCATGAGGCACCCAAAGTCTAAGAGCTGGGGCGTCCCAGGCAGGACTGGGGTTCCTTAATCCTAAGGGTAGGGGAGCCCCAGGCATGAGGCTCCCTAAGCCTAAGAGCTGGGGCGCCCTAGGCCTGGGGCTCCCTAACTCTAAGGGCTGGGGCGCCCCAGGCCTGGGGCTCCCTAAGCCTAAGTGCTGTGGCGCACCAGGCCTGGGGCTCCCTAAGTCTAAGTTCTGGGGCGCCCCAGGCCAGGTGCTCCCTAAGCCTAAGGGCTGGGGCTCCCCAGGCCTAGGGATCCCTAAGCCTAAGGGCAGGGGCACCCCAGGCCTGGGGCACCCTAAGCCTAATGGCTGGGGCACCCCAGTCCTGGGGCACCCAAAGCCTAATGGCTAGAGTGCCCCAGGCCTGCGGCTCCCAAAGCCTAAAGGCTTGGGCGCCCAGGCCTGGGGCTCCCTAAGCCTAAGGTCTGCGCAACCCAGGCCTTGGGCTCCCAAAGCCTAAGGTCTGGGGGGCCCCAAGCCTGGGACTCCCTAAGCCTAAGGGCTGGGGCGCCCCAGGCCTTGGGCTCCCAAAGACTAAGTGCTGGGGCGCCTCAGGCCTGGTGCTCCCTAAACCTAAGGGCTGGGGCGCCCCAGGCCTGGGGCTCCCTAAGCCTAAGTGCTGGGGCTCCCCAAAGTGGGGCTCCATAACCTAAAGGCTGCGGCGCCCCAGGCCTGGGGCACCCTAAGCCTAAGGGTTGGGGCGTCCCAGTCTGGGGTTCCCAAAGCCTAAGGGCAGGGGCGCCCCAGGTCTGGGGCTCCCTAAGCCTATGTGATGGATCGGCCCAGGCCTGGGGCTCCCTAAGCCTAAGTGCTGGGGCGCCCCTGGCCTGGGGCTCCCACAGCCTAAGTTCTGGGGCGCCCCAGGCCAGGTGCTCCCTAAGCCTAAGGGCTGGGGCGCCCCAGGCCTAGGGATCCCTTAGCCTAAGGGCATGGGCACCCCAGGCCCTGGGCTCCCTAAGCCTAATGTCTGGGGCACCCCAGTCCTGGGGCACCCAAAGCCTAATGGCTAGAGCGCCCCAGGCCTGCGGCTCCCAAAGCCTAAAGGCAGGGGTGCCCAGGCCTGGGGCTCCCAAAGCCTAAGGATTAGGGCACGCCAGGCTTGAGGCTCCCTAAGCCTAAGGGCTGGGGCGCCCCTGGCCTGGGGCTACCTAAGCCTAAGGTCTGTGGCGCCCCAGGCCTTGGGCTCCCAAAGCCTAAGGGTTGGGGGATCCCAAGCCTGGGACTCCCTAAGCCTAAGGGCTGTGGCGCCCCAGGCCATGGACTCCCAAAGCCTAAGTGCTGGGGCGCCTCAGGCCTGGTGCTCCCTAAGCCTAAGGACTGGGGCGCCCCAGGCCTGGGGCTCCCTAAGCCTAAGGGCTGGGGCTCCCCAAACTGGGGCTTCCTAAGCCTAAGGGCTGGGGCACCCCAAGCCTGGGGCTCCCTAAACCTAAATGCTGGGGCGCCCCAGTCCTGGGGCTCCATAACCTAAAGGCTGGGGCGCCTCAGGTCTGGGGCTCCCAAGGCCTAATGACTGGGGTGCCCCAGTCCTGAGGCTCCCAAAGCCTAAAGGCTGGGGCAACCCAGGCCTGGGGCTCCCTAAGCTTAAGGGCTGGGGCGCCCAAGGCTTGGGGCTCCCTAAGCCTAAAGGCTTTGGCGCCCCACCTGGGGCTCCCTAAGCCTAAGTGCTGAGGGGCGCCCCAGGCCTGGGGCTCCCTAAGCCTAAGGGCTGGGGCGCAACAGGCCTTGGGCTCCCAAAGCCTAAGGACTGGGGGGGCCCAGGCGTGGGGCTCCCTAAGCCTAAGGGCTGGGAAGCCCCAGGCCTGGGGCTCCCAAACCTAAGTGCTGGGGCGCCCCTGGCCAGGTTCTCCCTAAGCCTAAGGGCTGGGACGCCCCAGGGCTGGGGTTCCTTAAGCCTAAGGGCTGGGAAGCCCCTGGCCTGGGGCTTCCAAAGCTAAGGGCTGTGGAGTCCCAGGCCTGGGGCTCCGTAAGCCTAAGGGCAGGGGCGCCCCAGGCCTGGGGCTCCCTAAGCCTAAGGGTGGGGCGCCCCAGGCCTGGGGCTCCCTAAGCCTAAGGGCTGGCGCACCCCTGCCTGGGGTTCCCAAAGCCTAAGGGATGGGGCGCCACAGGCCTGGGGCTCCCAAAGCCTAAAGGCTGGGGCATCCCAGGCCTGGGGCTCCCAAAGCCTACCTGGTGCTCCCTAATTCTAAGGGCTGGGTCGCCCCAGGCCTGGGCCTCCCAAAGCCTAAGGGTGGGGATCCCCGGGCCTGGGGCGTCCTATGCCTAAGGGCTGGTGCGCCCCAGGCGTGGGGCTCCCTAAGCCTAAGGCCTGGGGCTCCCCAACCTGGGGCTTCCTAATTCTAAGGGCTGGGGCACCCCAGGCCTGGGGCTCCCTTTTCCTAAGGACTGGGGCACCCCAGGCCTGGGGCTCCCAAAGCCTAAGGGTTTGGGGCGCCACAGGTCTGGGGCTCCCTACGCCTAAGGGCTGGGGCGCGCCAGGACTGGGGTCCCAAATACTAAGGGCTGGGGCGCCCCAGGCCTGGGGCTCCCTAACTCTAAGGGCTGGGGCGCCCAAGGCCTGGGGCTCCCTAACTCTAAGGGCTGGGGCGCCCAAGGCCTGGGGCTCCCTAAGCCTAAGTGCTGTGGCGCACCAGGCCTGGGGCTCCCTAAGTCT
Organism: Tenrec ecaudatus; assembly: GCF_050624435.1. Lineage (NCBI taxonomy): Eukaryota > Metazoa > Chordata > Mammalia > Afrosoricida > Tenrecidae > Tenrec > Tenrec ecaudatus. The sequence goes on from NW_027458075.1 coordinate 313,615, forward strand.
AAATTATGGGGCGCCCCAGGCCAGGTGTTCCCTAAGCCTAAGGGCTGGAGCTCCCCAGGCCTAGGGCTCCCTAAGCCTAATGGCTGGAGCGCCCCAGGCCTGGGGCTCCCAAAGCCTAAGGGCTGGGGCGCCCCAGGCCTGGGGCTCCCACAGCCTAAGGGCTGGGGCGCCCCAGGCCTGGGGCTCCCACAGCCTAAGGGCTGGGGTGCCCCAGGCCTGGGGCTCCCTAAACCTAAGGGCTGGGGCGTCACAGGCCTAGGGCTACCTAAGCCTAAACGCAGGGGCGCCCTAGGCCTGGGGTTCCCTAATCCTAATGGCTGGGGCACCCCAGGCCTGGGGTTCCCTAAGCCTAACGGCTGGGGCGACCCAGGCATGAGGCTCCCTAAGCCTAAGGGCTGGGCGCCCTAGGTCTGGGGCTTCCTAACTCTAAGGGCTTGGGCGCCCAAGGCCTGGGGCTCCCTACGCCTAAGTTCTGGGGCGCCCCAGGCCAGGAGCTCCCTAAGCCTAAGCCCTAAGCCTGGTCCTAAGCCTGGGTGCTCCCTAAGCCTAAGCCCCACCTGGGGCTCCCTAAGCCTACGTGCTGGGGCGCCCCAGGCCTGGGGCTACCCAAGCCTAAGGGCTGGGGTGCCACATCCTGGGGCTTCCCAAACCTAAGGGTTGGGGCGCCCCAAGCCTGGGATTCGCTAAGCCTAAGGGCTGGGGTGCCCCAGGCCTTGGGCTCCCAAAGCGTAAGTGTTGGGGCGCCACAGGCCTGAGGCTCCCTAAGCCTAAGGGCTGGGGCGCCCCAGGCCTTGGGCTCCCAAAGCCTAAGGACTGGGGGGGCCAGGCGTGGGGCTCCCTAAGTCTAAGGGCTGGGAAGCCCCAGGCCTGGGGCTCCCAAAACCTAAGTGCTGGGGCGCCCCCGACCAGGTTCTCCCTAAGCCTAAGGGCTGGGACCCCCCAGGCCTGGGGTTCCTTAAGCCTAAGGGCTGGGAAGCCCCTGGCCTGGGGCTTACAAAGCTAAGGGCTGTGGAGTCCCAGGCCTGGGGCTCCGTAAGCCTAAGGGCAGGGGCGCCCCAGGCCTGGGGGACCCTAAGCCAACTGCTGGGGCACCCCAGGCTTGGGGCTCCCAAAGCCTAAGTGCTGGGGCGCCCCTGGCCAGGTTCTCCCTAAGCCTAAGGGATGGGGTGCCCCAGGCCTGGGGTTCCTTAAGCCTAAGGGCTGGGGCACCACAGGCATGAGGCTCCCTAAGCCTAAGGGCTGGGGCGTCTCAGGCCTGGGGTTCCTTTATCCTAAGGGCTGCGGCGCCCCAGGCATGAGGCTTCCTAAGCCTAAGGGCTGGGGCGCCCTAGGCCAGGGGCTTCCTAACTCTAAGACCTGGGGCGCCCAAGGCCTGGGGCTCCCTAAGCCTAAGTGCTGGGGCGCCCCTGGCCTGGGGTTCTCTAAGCCTAAGGGCTGGGGCATCCCAGGCCAGGGCTCCCAAAGCCTAAGTGCTGGGGCGCCCCAGGCCAGGTGCTCCCTATGCCTAAGGGCTGGGGCGCCCCAGGCATAGGGTACCCTAAGCCTAAGGGCTGGGGTGCCCCAGGCCCGGGGCTCCCTAAGTCTAAGGGCTGGGGCGCCCCCGGCATGTGGCTCCCAAAGCCTAAGGGCTGGGGCGCCCCAGGCCTGGGACTCCCCAAGCCTAAGGGTGTGGCGCCCCAGGCCTGGGGCTCCCTAAGCCTAAGGGCTGGTGCACCCCTGCCTGGGGTTCCCAAAGCCTAAGGGATGGGGCGCCACAGGCCTGGGGCTCCCTAAGCCTAAGGGCTGGGGCGCCCCAGGACTGGGGTCCCAAATACTATGGGCTGGGGCACCCCAGGCCTGGGGCTACCTAAGCCTAAGGACAGGGGCGCCCCAGGCCTGGGGGTCCCTAAGCCTAATGGCTGGGGCACCCCAGGCATGGGGATCCATAAGCCTAAGTGCTGGGGCGCCCCAGACTTGGGGCTCCCTAAGCCTAAGGGCTGGCGCACCCCTTCCTGGGGTTCTCAAAGCCTAAAGGATGGGGCGCCACAGGCCTGGGGCTCCCTAAGCCTATGGAGTGGGTCGCCCCAGGCCCTGGGGCTCCCTAAGCCTAATGGCTAGAGTGCCCCAGGCCTGCGGCTTCCAAAGCCTAAGGGCTGGGGCGCCCCTGGCCAGTTTCTCCCTAAACCTTAGGGCTGGGTCGCACCAGGCTTGAGGCTCCCTAAGCCTAAGGGCTGGGGCGTCCCAGGCCTGGGGTTCCTTAATCCTAAGGGCTGGGGCGTCCCAGGCATGAGGCTCCCAAAGCCTAAGGGCTGGGCGCCCTAGGCCTGGGGCTCCCTAACTCTAAAGGCTGGGGCGCCCAAGGCCTGGGGCTCCCTAAGCCTAAGTTCTGGGGCGCCCCAGGCCAGGTGCTCCCTAAGCATAAGTGCTGGGGCGCCCAAGGCCTAGGGCTCCCTAAGCCTAAGGGCTGGGGCGCCACAGGCCTGGGGCTCCCAAAGCATAAGGGCTGGGGAGCCCCAGGCCTGGGGCTTCCTATGACTAAGGGCTGGGGCGCTCCAGGCGTGGGCTCCCTATGCCTAAGGGCTGGGGCTCCCCGGGCCTGGGGCTTCCTAAGCCTAAGATTTGGGGCGCCCCAAGCCTAGGGCTCCCTAATCTTAAGGGCTGGGGTGCCCCAGGCCTGGGGCTCCCTAAACCTAAATGCTGGGGCGCCCCAGTTCTGGGGCTCCTTAGCCTAAGGGCTGCGGCGCCCAAGGCCTGGGGCTCCCAAGGCCTAATGGCTGGGGCGCCCCAGTCCTGGGGCTCCCAAAGCCTAAGGACTGGGGAAACCAAGGCCTGGGGCTCCCTAAGCCTAAGTGCTGGGGCGCCCCAGGCCTGGGACTCCCAAAGACAAAGGGCTGGGGTGCCACAGGCCTGGGGCTCCCAAAGCCAAAGGGCTGGGACTCCCCAGGCCTTGGGTCCCAAAGCATAAGGGCTGTTGCGCCCCAGGCCTACGGCTCCCAAAGCCTAAGGCCTGGGGCACCAGAGGCCTGGGGCTCCCAAAGCCTAAGGGCTTGGGCGCCCAATTCCTGGGGCTCCTAAAGCCTAAGGGCTGGGGTGCCCTGGACTGGGGCTTCCAAAGCCTAACGGCTGGTGCGCCCCAGGCCTGGGGCTCCCAAATCCTAAGGACTGGGGCGCCCCAGCCCTGTGGCTCCCTAAGCTTAAGGGTTGGGGCGCAAAAGGCCTAGGGCTACCTAAGCGTAAAGGCTTTGGCGCCCCACCTGGGGCTCCCTAAGCCTAAGGGCTGGGGCGTCCCAGTCCTGGGGCTCTCAAAGCCTAAGGGCTGGGGCGCCCTAGGCCTGGGGCTTCCTAAGCCTATAGGTTGGGTCTCCCCATGCCCTGGGGCTCCCTAAGCCTAAGTGCAGGGGCGCCCCAGGCCTGGGGCTCCCTAAGCCTAAGGGCGGGGAGGCCCCATGCGTGGAGCTCCCTAAGCCTAAGGGCTGGGAAGCCCCAGGCCTGGGGCTCCCAAAGCCTACGTGCTGGGGCGCCCCTGGCCAGGTTCACCCTAAGCCTAAGCGCTGGGGCTCCCCAGGCCTGGGGTTCCTTAAGCCTAAGGGGTGGGGCGCCCCAGGCATGAGTCACCCTAAGCCTAAGGGCTGGGGCGTCCCAGGCCTGGGGTTCGTTAATCCGAAGGGTTGGGGAGCCCCAGGCATGAGGCTCCCTAAGCCTAAGGGCTGGGGCGCCCTAGTTCTGGGGCTCCCTAACTCTAAGGGCTGGGGCGCCCAAGGCCTGGGGCTCCCTAAGCCTAAGGGCTGGGGCGTCCCAGTCCGGGGCTCCCAAAGCCTAAGGGCTGGGGCGCCCCAGGCCTGGGGCTCCCTGAGCCTAAGGGCATGGGCACCCCAGGCCCGGGGCTCCCTAAGCCTAATGGCTGGGGCACCCCAGTCCTGGGGGACCCAAAGACTAATGGCTAGAGCGCCCTAGGCCTGCGGCTCCCAAAGCCTAAAGGCTGGGGCGCCCAGGCCTGGGGCTCCCAAAGGCTAAGGATTGGGGCGCGCCAGGCTTGGGGCTCCCTAAGCCTAAGAGCTGGGGCGCCCCTGGCCTGGGGCTCCCTAAGCCTAAGTTCTGTGGCGCCCCAGGCCTTGGGCTCCCAAAGCCTAAGGGTTGGGGGGCCCCAGGCGTGGGGCTCCCTAAGGCTAAGGGCTGGGGCACCCCAGGCCTGGGGCGCCCAAAGCCTAAGGGCTGGGGGGCCCCAAGCCTGGGACTCCCTAAGCCTAAGGGCTGGGGCGCCCCAGGCCTTGGGCTCCCAAAGCCTAAGTGCTGGGGCGCCTCTGGCCTGGGGCTCCCTAAGCCTAAGGGCTGGGGCTCCCAAAACTGGGGCTTCCTAAGCCTAAGGGCTGGGACACCCCAAGCCTGGGGCTCCCTAATCCTAAGGGCTGGGGCGCCCCAGGCCTTGGGCTCCCTAAACCTAAATGCTGGGGCGCCCCAGTCCTGGGGCTCCATAACCTAAAGGCTGGGGCGCCTCAGGTCTGGGGCTCCCAAGGCCTAATGACTGGGGCGCCCCAGTCCTGGGGCTCCCAAAGCCTAAAGGCTGGGGCAACCCAGGCCTCGGGCTCCCTAAGCTTAAGGGCTGGGGCGCCCAAGGCTTGGGGCTCCCGAAGCCTAAATGCTCTGGCGCCCCACCTGGGGCTCCCTAAACCTAAGTGCTGGGGCGCCCCAGGCCTGGGGCTACCTAAGCCTAAGGGCTGGGGCGCCCCATTCTGGGGCTACCCAAGCCTAAGGGCTGGGGCGCCCCAAGCCTGGGATTCGCTAAGCCTAAGGGCTGGGGCGCCCCAGGCCTTGGGCTCCCAAAGCGTAAGTGCTGGGGCGCCACAGGCCTGAGGCTCCCTAAGCCTAAGGGCTGGGGCGCCCCAGGCCTTGGGCTCCCAAATCCTAAGGACTGGGGGGGCCCAGGCGTGGGGCTCCCTAAGCCTAAGGGCTGGGAAGCCCCAGGCCTGGGGCTCCCAAAACCTAAGTGCTGGGGCGCCCCTGGCCAGGTTCTCCCTAAGCCTAAGGGCTGGGACACCCCAGGCCTGGGGTTCCTTAAGCCTAAGGACTGGGAAGCCCCTGGCCTGGGGCTTCCAAAGCTAAGAGCTGTGGAGTCCCAGGCCTGGGGCTCCGTAAGCCTAAGGGCAGGGGCGCCCCTGGCCTGGGGGACCATAAGCGAACTGCTGGGGCACCCCAGGCTTGGGGCTCCCAAAGCCTAAGTGCTAGGGCGCCCCTGGCCAGGTTCTCCCTAAGCCTAAGGGATGGGGTGCTCCAGGCCTGGGGTTCCTTTATCCTAAGGGCTGGGGCGCCCCAGGCATTGAGGCTTCCTAAGCCTAAGGGCTAGGGCGCCCTAGGCCTGGGGCTTCCTAACTCTAAGAGCTGGGGCGCCCAAGGCCTGGGGCTCCCTAAGCCTAAGTGCTGGGGCGCCCCTGGCCTGGGGTTCCCTAAGCCTAAGGGCTGGGGCGTCCCAGGCCGGGGCTCCCAAAGCCTAATTGCTGGGGCGCCCCAGGCCAGGTGCTCCCTATGCCTAAGGGCTGGGGCGCCCCAGGCATAGGGCTCCCTAACCTAAGGGCTGGGTCGCCCCAGGCCCGGGGCTCCCTAAGCCTAAGGGCTGGGGCGCCCTAGGCATGTAGCTCCCAAAGCCTAAGGGCTTGGGCGCCCCAGGCCTGGGGCTCCCTAAGCCTAAGGGTGGGGCGCCCCAGGCCTGGGGCTCCCTAAGCCTAAGGGCTGGTGCACCCCTGCCTGGGGTTCCCAAAGCCTAAGGGATGGGGCGCCACAGGCCTGGGGCTCCCAAAGCCTAAAGGCTGGGGCATCCCAGGCCTGGGGCTCCCAAAGCCTACCTGGTGCTCCCTAAGCCTAAGGGCTGGGTCGCCCCAGGCCTGGGCCTCCCAAAGCCTAAGGGTGGGGATCCCCGGGCCTGGGGCGTCCTATGCCTAAGGGCTGGTGCGCCCCAGGCGTGGGGCTCCCTAAGCCTAAGGCCTGGGGCTCCCCAACCTGGGGTTTCCAAATTCTAAGGGCTGGGGCGCCCCAGGCCTGGGGCTCCCTTTTCCTAAGGACTGGGGCACCCCAGGCCTGGGGCTCCCAAAGCCTAAGGGTTTGGGGCGCCAAAGGCCTGGGGCTCCCTAAGCCTAAGGGCTGGGGCGCCCCAGGACTGGGGTCCCAAATACTAAGGGCTGGGGCGCCCCAGGCCTGGGGCTACCTAAGCCTAAGGGCAGGGGCGCCCCAGGCCTGGGGGTCCCTAATCCTAATGGCTGGGGCACCCCAACCCTGGGGATCCATAAGCCTAAGTGCTGGGGCGCCACAGGCCTGGGGCTCCCTAAGCCTAAGGGCTGGCGCACCCCTGCCTGGGGTTCCCAAACCTAAGGGATGGGGCGCCACAGGCCTGGGGCTCCAAAAGCCTAAGGGCTGGGGCATCCCAGGCCTGGGGCTCCCAAATCCTAAGGGCTGGGGCATCCCAGGTCTGGGGCTCCCAAAGCCTACCTGGTGCTCCCTAAGCCTAAGGGCTGGGTCGCCCCAGGTCTGGGCCTCCCAAAGCCTAAGGGTGGGGATCCCCGGGCCTGGGGCCTCCTATGCCTAAGGGCTGGTGCGCCCCAGGCGTGGGGCTCCCTAAGCCTAAGGACTGGGGCTCCCCAACCTGGGGTTTCCTAATTCTAAGGGCTGGGGCGCCCCAGGCCTGGGGATCCCTTTTCCTAAGGACTGGGGCACCCCAGGCCTGGGGCTCCCAAAGCCTAGGGGTTTGGGGCGCCAAAGGCCTGGGGCTCCCTAAGCCTAAGGGCTGGGGCGCCCCAGGACTGGGGTCCCAAATACTAAGGGCTGGGGCGCCCCAGGCCTGGGGCTACCTAAGCCTAAGGGCAGGGGTGCCCCAGGCCTGGAGGTCCCTAATCCTAATGGCTGGGGAACCCCAACACTGGGGATCCATAAGCCTAAGTGCTGGGGCGCCCCAGGCCTGGGGCTCCCTAAGCCTAAGGGCTGGCGCACCCCTGCCTGGGGTTCCCAAACCTAAGGGATGGGGCGCCACAGGCCTGGGGCTCCAAAAGCCTAAGGGCTGGGGCATCCCAGGCCTGGGGCTCCGAAATCCTAAGGGCTGGGGAGCACCAGGCCTGGGGCTCCCTAAGCCTATGGAGTGGGTCGCCCCAGGCCCTGGGGCTCCCTAAGCCTAATGGCTGGAGCGCCCCAGGCATGAGGCTCCGTAAGCCTAAGGGCTGGGCGCCCTAGGTCTGGGGCTTCCTAACTCTAAGGGCTTGGGCGCCCAAGGCCTGGGGCTCCCTAAGCCTAAGTTCTGGGGCGCCCCAGGCCAGGTGCTCCCTAAGCCTAAGGGCTCGGGCACCCCAGGCCTAGGGATCCCTAAGCCTAAGGGCAGGGGCACCCCAGGCCTGGGGCTCCCTAAGCCTAATGGCTGGGGCACCCCAGTCCTGGGGCACCCAAAGCCTAATGGTTAGAGCGCCCCAGGCCTGCGGCTCCCAAAGTCTAAAGGCTGGGGCACCCAGGCCTGGGGCTCCCTAAGCCTAAGGTCTGTGGCAACCCAGGCCTTGGGCTCCCAAAGCCTAAGGGTTGGGGGGCCCCAGGCGTGGGGCTCCCTAAGCCTAAGGGCTGGGGCGCCCCAGGCCTGGGGCTCCCTAAGCCTAAGGGCTGGGGCTCCCCAAACTGGGGCTTCCTAAGCTTAAGGGCTGGGGCACCCCAAGCCTGGGGCTCCCTAATCCTAAGGGCTGGGGCGCCCCAGGCCTGGGGGTCCCTAAACCTAAATGCTGGGGCGCCCCAGTCCTGGGGCTCCATAACCTAAAGGCTGGGGCGCCCCAGGCCTGGGGCACCCTAAGCCTAAGGGTTGGGGCGTCCCAGTCTGGGGTTCCCAAAGCCTAAGGGCAGGGGCGCCCCAGGCCTGGGGCTCCCTAAGCCTATGGGATGGGTCGGCTCAGGCCTGGGGCTCCCTAAGCCTAAGTGCTGGGGCGCCCCAGGCCTGGGGCTCCCACAGCCTAAGTTCTGGGGCGCCCCAGGCGAGGTGCTCCCTAAGCCTAAGGGCTGGGGCGCCCCAGGCCTAGGGATCCCTTAGCCTAAGGGCATGGGCACCCCAGGCCCGGGGCTCCCTAAGCCTAATGGCTGGGGCACCCCAGTCCTGGGGCACCCAAAGCCTAATGGCTAGAGCGCCCCAGGCCTGGGGCTCCAAAAGCCTAAAGGCTGGGGCGCCCAGGCCTGGGGTTCCCAAAGCCTAATGATTGGGGCGCGCCAGGCTTGGGACTCCCTAAGCCTAAGGGCTGGGGCGCCCCTGGCCTGGGGCTCCCTAAGCCTAAGGTCTGTGGCGCCCCAGGCCTTGGGCTCCCAAAGCCTAAGGGTTGGGGTCCCCAGGCGTGGGGCTCCCTAAGCCTAAGGGCTGGGGCGCCCCAGGCCTTGGGCTCCCTAAGCCTAAGGGTTGCGGCTACCCAAACTGGGGCATCCTAAGCCTAAGGGCTGGGGCACCCCAAGCCTGGGGCTCCCTAATCCTAAGTGCTGGGGCGCCCCTGCCTGGGGCTCCCTAAACCTAAATGCTGGGGCGCCCCAGTCCTGGGGCTCCATAACCTAAAGGCTGGGGCGCCTCAGGTCTGGGGCTCCCAAGGCCTAATGACTGGGGCGCCCCAGTCCTGGGGCTCCCAAAGCCTAAAGGCTGGGGCAACTCAGGCCTGGGGCTCCCTAAGCTTAAGGGCTGGGGCGCCCAAGGCTTGGTGCTCCCTAAGTCTAAAGGCTTTGGCGCCCCACCTGGGGCTCCCTAAGCCTACGTGTTGGGGCGCCCCAGGCCTGGGGCTACCTAAGCCTAAGGGCTGGGGCGCCCCATCCTGGGGCTTCCCAAACCTAAGGGTTGGGGCGCCCCAAGCCTGGGATTCGCTAAGCCTAATGACTGGGGCGCCCCAGTCCTGGGGCTCCCAAAGCCTAAGGGCTGGGGAAACCAAGGCCTGGGGCTCCCTAAGCCTAAGTGCTGGGGCGCCCCAGGCCTGGGACTCCCAAAGACAAAGGGCTGGGGTACCACAGGCCTGGGGCTCCCAAAGCTAAGGGCTGGGACTCCCCAGGACTTGGGTCCCAAAGCATAAGGGCTGTTGCGCCCCAGGCCTGCGGCTCCCAAAACCTAAGGCCTGGGGCACCCCAGGCCTGGGGCTCCCAAAGCCTAAGGGCTTGGGCGCCCAATTCCTGGGGCTCCTAAAGCGTAAGGGCTGGGGTGCCCTGGACTGGGGCTTCCAAAGCCTAACGGCTGGTGCGCCCCAGGCCGGGGGCTCCCAAATCCTAAGGACTGGGGCGCCCCAGCCCTGTGGCTCCCTAAGCTTAAGGGTTGGGGCGCAAAAGGCCTAGGGCTACCTAAGCCTAAAGGCTTTGGTGCCCCACCTGGGGCTCCCTAAGCCTAAGGGCTGGGGCGTCCCAGTCCTGGGGCTCTCAAAGCCTAAGGGCTGGGGCGCCCTAGGCCTGGGGCTTCCTAAGCCTATAGGTTGGGTCTCCCCATGCCCTGGGGCTCCCTAAGCCAAAGTGCAGGGGCGCCCCAGGCCTGGGGCTCCCTAAGCCTAAGGGCTGGGGCGCCCCAGGCCTTGGGCTCCCAAAGCCTAAGGGCTGGGAGGCCCCATGCGTGGAGCTCCCTAAGCCTAAGGGCTGGGAAGCCCCAGGCCTGGGGCTCCCAAAGCCTACGTGCTGGGGCGCCCCTGGCCAGGTTCACCCTAAGCCTAAGCGCTGGGGCGCCCCAGGCCTGGGGTTCCTTAAGCCTAAGGGGTGGGGCGCCCCAGGCATGAGTCACCCTAAGCCTAAGGGCTGGGGCGTCCCAGGCCTGGGGTTCGTTAATCCTAAGGGTTGGGGAGCCCCAGGCATGAGGCTCCCTAAGCCTAAGGGCTGGGGCGCCCTAGGTCTGGGGCTCCCTAACTCTAAGGGCTGGGGCGCCCAAGGCCTGGGGCTCCCTAAGCCTAAGTGCTGGGGCGCCCCAGGCCTGGGGCTCCCTAAGCCTAAGGGCTGGGGCGTCCCAGTCCGGGGCTCCCAAAGCCTAAGGGCTGGGGCGCCCCAGGCCTGGGGCTCCCTAAGCCTAAGGGCATGGGCACCCCAGGCCCGGGGCTCCCTAAGCCTAATGGCTGGGGCACCCCAGTCCTGGGGCACCCAAAGCCTAATGGCTAGAGCGCCCTAGGCCTGCGGCTCCCAAAGCCTAAAGGCTGGGGCGCCCAGGCCTGGGGCTCCCAAAGGCTAAGGATTGGGGCGCGCCAGGCTTGGGGCTCCCTAAGCCTAAGGTCTGGGGCGCCCCTGGCCTGGGGCTCCCTAAGCCTAAGGTCTGTGGCGCCCCAGGCCTTGGGCTCCCAAAGCCTAAGGGTTGGGGGGCCCCAGGCGTGGGGCTCCCTAAGCCTAAGGGCTGGGGCACCCCAGGCCTGGGGCGCCCAAAGCCTAAGGGCTGGGGGGCCCCAAGCCTGGGACTCCCTAAGCCTAAGGGCTGGGGCGCCCCAGGCCTTGGGCTCCCAAAGCCTAAGTGCTGGGGCGCCTCTGGCCTGGGGCTCCCTAAGCCTAAGGGCTGGGGCTCCCAAAACTGGGGCTTCCTAAGCCTAAGGGCTGGGGCACCCCAAGCCTGGGGCTCCCTAATCCTAAGGGCTGGGGCGCCACAGGCCTTGGGCTCCCTAAACCTAAATGCTGGGGCGCCCCAGTCCTGGGGCTCCATAACCTAAAGGCTGGGGCGCCTCAGGTCTGGGGCTCCCAAGGCCTAATGACTGGGGCGCCCCAGTCCTGGGGCTCCCAAAGTCTAAAGGCTGGGGCAACCCAGGCCTCGGGCTCCCTAAGCTTAAGGGCTGGAGCGCCCAAGGCTTGGGGCTCCCTAAGCCTAAAGGCTTTGGCGCCCCACCTGGGGCTCCCTAAGCCTAAGTGCTGGGGCGCCCCAGGCCTGGGGCTACCCAAGCCTAAGGGTTGGGGCGCCCCAAGCCTGGGATTCGCTAAGCCTAAGGGCTGGGGAGCCCCAGGCCTTGGGCTCCCAAAGCGTAAGTGCTGGGGCGCCACAGGTCTGAGGCTCCCTAAGCCTAAGGGCTGGGGCGCCCCAGGCCTTGGGCTCCCAAAGCCTAAGGACTGGGGGGGCCCAGGCGTGGGGCTCCCTAAGCCTAAGGGCTGGGAAGCCCCAGGCCTGGGGCTCCCAAAACCTAAGTGCTGGGGCGCCCCTGGCCAGGTTCTCCCTAAGCCTAAGGGCTGGGACACCCCAGGCCTGGGGTTCCTTAAGCCTAAGGACGGGGAAGCCCCTGGCCTGGGGCTTCCAAAGCTAAGAGCTGTGGAGTCCCAGGCCTGGGGCTCCGTAAGCCTAAGGGCAGGGGAGCCCCTGGCCTGGGGGACCATAAGCGAACTGCTGGGGCTCCCCAGACTTGGGGCTCCCAAAGCCTAAGTGCTGGGGCGCCCCTGGCCTGGGGTTCCCTAAGCCTAAGGGCTGGGGCGTCCCAGGCCGGGGCTCCCAAAGCCTAAGTGCTGGGGCGCCCCAGGCCAGGTGCTCCCTATGCCTAAGGGATGGGGTGCTCCAGGCCTGGGGTTCCTTTATCCTAAGGGCTGGGGCGCCCCAGGCATTGAGGCTTCCTAAGCCTAAGGGCTGGGGCGCCCTAGGGCTGGGCCTTCCTAACTCTAAGAGCTGGGGCGCCCAAGGCCTGGGGCTCCCTAAGCCTAAGTGCTGGGGCGCCCCTGGCCTGGGGTTCCCTAAGCCTAAGGGCTGGGGCGTCCCAGGCCGGGGCTCCCAAAGCCTAAGTGCTGGGGCGCCCCAGGCCAGGTGCTCCCTATGCCTAAGGGCTGGGACGCCCCAGGCATAGGGCTCCCTAAGCCTAAGGGCTGGGTTGCCCCAGGCCCGGGGCTCCCTAAGCCTAAGGGCTGGGGCGCCCTAGGCATGTAGCTCCCAAAGCCTAAGGGCTTGGGCGCCCCAGGCCTGGGGCTCCCTAAGCCTAAGGGTGGGGCGCCCCAGGCCTGGGGCTCCCTAAGCCTAAGGAATGGCGCACCCCTGCCTGGGGTTCCCAAAGCCTAAGGGATGGGGCGCCACAGGCCTGGGGCTCCCAAAGCCTAAAGGCTGGGGCATCCCAGGCCTGGGGCTCCCAAAGCCTACCTGGTGCTCCCTAAGCCTAAGGGCTGGGTCGCCCCAGGCCTGGGCCTCCCAAAGCCTAAGGGTGGGGATCCCCGGGCCTGGGGCGTCCTATGCCTAAGGGCTGGTGCGCCCCAGGCGTGGGGCTCCCTAAGCCTAAGGCCTGGGGCTCCCCAACCTGGGGTTTCCTAATTCTAAGGGCTGGGGCGCCCCAGGCCTGGGGCTCCCTTTTCCTAAGGACTGGGGCACCCCAGGCCTGGGGCTCCCAAAGCCTAAGGGTTTGGGGCACCACAGGCCTGGGGCTCCCTAAGCCTAAGGGCTGGGGCGCCCCAGGACTGGGGTCCCAAATACTAAGGGCTGGGGCGCCCCAGGCCTGGGGCTACCTAAGCCTAAGGGCAGGGGCGCCCCAGGCCGGGGGGTCCCTAATCCTAATGGCTGGGGCACCCCAACCCTGGGGATCCATAAGCCTAAGGGCTGGCGCACCCCTGCCTGGGGTTCCCAAAGCCTAAGGGATGGGGCGCCACAGGCCTGGGGCTCCAAAAGCCTAAGGGCTGGGGCATCCCAGGCCTGGGGCTCCCAAATCCTAAGGGCTGGGGAGCACCAGGCCAGGGGCTCCCTAAGCCTATGGAGTGGGTCGCCCCAGGCCCTGGGGCTCCCTAAGCCTAATGGCTGGAGTGCCCCAGGCCTGCGGCTTCCAAAGCCTAAGGGCTGGGGCGCCCCTGGCCAGTTTCTCCCTAAACCTTAGGGCTGGGTCGCACCAGGCTTGAGGCTCCCTAAGCCTAAGGGCTGGGGCGTCCCAGGCCTGGGGTTCCTTAATCCTAAGGGCTGGGGCGTCCCAGGCATGACGCTCTCTAAGACTAAGGGCTGGGCGCCCTAGGCCTGGGGCTCCCTAACTCTAAAGGCTGGGGCGCCCAAGGCCTGGGGCTCCCTAAGCCTAAGTTCTGGGGCGCCCCAGGCCAGGTGCTCCCTAAGCATAAGTGCTAGGGCGCCCAAGGCCTAGGGCTCCCTAAGCCTAAGGGCTGGGGCGCCCCAGGCCTGGGGCTCCCAAAGCATAAGGGCTGGGGAGCCCCGGGCCTGGGGCTTCCTATGAATAAGGGCTGGGGCGCTCCAGGCGTGGGCTCCCTATGCCTAAGGGCTGGGGCTCCCCGGGCCTGGGGCTTCCTAAGCCTAAGGTTTGGGGCGCCCCAAGCCTAGGGCTCCCTAATCCTAAGGGCTGGGGCGCCCCAGGCCTGGGGCTCCCACAGCCTAAGGGCTGGGGCGCCCCAGGCCTGGGGTTCCCTAAACCTAAGGGCTGGGGCGTGCCAGGCCTGGGGCTACCTAAGCCTAAGCGCAGGGGCGTCCCAGTCCTGGGTGTCCCTAATCCTAATGGCTGGGGCACCCAAGACCTGGGGTTCCCTAAGCCTAAGGGCAGTGGCGCCCCAGGCATGAGGCTCCCTAAGCCTAAGGGCTGGGCGCCCTAGGTCTGGGGCTTCCTAACTCTAAGGGCTGGGGCGCCCAAGGCCTGGGGCTCCCTAATCCTAAGTGCTGGGGTGCCCCAGGCCTGGGGCGCCCTAAGCCTAAGGGCTGGGTCGCCCCAGGCCTGGGGCTCACAAAGCCTAAGGGCTGGGGCGTCGCAGGCCTGGGGCTCCCAAAGCCTAAGGGCTGGGGCGCCCCAGATCTGGGGCTCCCCTAGCCTATGGGGTGGGTCGCCCCAGGCCCTGGGGCTCCCTAAACCTAAGTGCAGGTGAGCCCCAGGCCTTGGGCTCCCTAAGCCTAAGTTCTGGGGCGCCCCAGGCGAGGTGCTCCCTAAGCCAAAGTGCTGGGGCACCCTAGGCCTGTGGCTCCCTTTTCCTAAGGACTGGGGCACCCCAGGCTTGGGGCTCCCAAAGCCTAAGGCTTTGGGGCGCCACACTCTTGGGGCTCCCTATGCCTAAGGGCTGGGGCGCCCCAGGATTGGGGTCCCAAATCCTAAGGGCTGGGGCTCCCCAGGCCTTGGGCTCCCAAAGCCTAAGGGCTGGGGCGCTCAGGTCCTGGGCTCCCAAAGCCTAAGGGCTGGGGCGCCCCAAGCCAGGGACTCCAGAAGCCGAAGGGCTGGGGCACCCCAGTCCAGGGGCTCCCAAAGCATAAGTGCTGGGGCGCCCCAGGCCTGGGCCTCCCAAAGACTAAGGGCTGGGGCACCCCAGGCCTGGGGCTCCATAAGCCTAAGGGCCCGGGCGCCCCATTGCTGGGGCCCCCTCAGCCTAAGGGCTGATGAGTCCCAGGCCTGGGTCAACCTAAGCCTAAGGTCTGGGGCGCAACAGACTTGAGGCTTCCAAAGACTAAGGGCTGCGGTGTCCCAGGACTGGGGCTCCCTAAGCCTGAGGGCTGGGGCCCCACAGGCCTGGGGCTCCCAAAGCCTAAGGGCTGGGGTGCCCCAGGCTTTGGGCTCCCAAAGCCTAAGGGCTGGGGTGCCCCATGCCTGGTGCTCCCTAAGCCTAAGGGCTGGGGCACCCTAGGCATGGGGCTCCCAAAGCCTAAGTGCTGTGGCGCCCCAGGCCTGGGACTCCCAAACTAAGGGCTGGGGCGCCCCAGGCCTGGGGCTGCCAAAGCCTAAGGGCTGGGGTGTCCCAGGCCTGGGTCTCCATAAGCCTAAGGGCTGGGGCGCCCCAGACCTGAGGCATCCAAGACTAAGTGCTGGGGCGTCCCAGGCCTGCGGCTCCCTAAGCCTAAGGGCTGGGCCTCCCCAGGCCTGCGGCTCCATAAGCTTAAGGGTTGGAGCACCCCAGCCTGGGGCTCCCTAAGCCTAAGGGATGGTCTGCCACAGGCCTGGGGCTCCCTAAGCCTAGGGCTGGAGCGCCCCAGGCATGGGGCTCCCAAAGCCTAAGGGCTTGTGAGCCTCGGGCTGGGGCTCCCAAAACCTAAGGACAGGGGCGCCCCAGGCCTGGGGCTCCCTAAGCCTAAGGGCTGGGGCATCCCAGGCCAGGTGCTCCCTTAGCTTAAGGGCTGGGGTGCCCCAGGCCTGGGGCTCCCTAAGCCTAAGGGCTGTGGCGCCCGAGGCCAGGGGCTCCTTAAGCCTAAGGGATGGGGCGCACCAGGCCTGGGGCTCCCTAAGCCTAAGGGCTGGGGCGCCCCAGGCCTGGGGCTCCCAAAGCCTAAGGGTTGGGGGGCCCCAGGCGTGGGGCTCCCTAAGCCTAAGGGCTGGGGCGCCCCAGGCCTGGGGCTCCCTAAGCCTAAGGGCTGCGGCTACCCAAACTGGGGCATCCTAAGCCTAAGGGCTGGGGCACCCCAAGCCTGGGGCTCCCTAATCCTAAGTGCTGGGGCGCCCCAGGCCTGGGGCTCCCTAAACCTAAATGCTGAGGCGCCCCAGTCCTGGGGCTCCATAACCTAAAGGCTGGGGCGCCTCAGGTCTGGGGCTCCCAAGGCCTAATGACTGGGGCGCCCCAGTCCTGGGGCTCCCAAAGCCTAAAGGCTGGGGCAACTCAGGCCTGGGGCTCCCTAAGCTTAAGGGCTGGGGCGCCCAAGGCTTGGGGCTCCCTAAGCCTAAAGGCTTTGGCGCCCCACCTGGGGCTCCCTAAGCCTACGTGCTGGGGCGCCCCAGGCCTGGGGCTACCTAAGCCTAAGGGCTGGGGCGCCCCCTCCTGGGGCTTCCCAAACCTAAGGGTTGGGGCGCCCCAAGCCTGGGATTCGCTAAGCCTAAGGGCTGGGGCGCCCCAGGCCTTGGGCTCCCAAAGCGTAAGTGCTGGGGCGCCACAGGCCTGAGGCTCCCTAAGCCTAAGGGCTGGGGCGCCCCAGGCCTTGGGCTCCCAAAGCCTAAGGACTGGGGGGGCCCAGGCGTGGGGCTCCCTAAGCCTAAGGGCTGGGAAGCCCCAGGCCTGGGGCTCCCAAAACCTAAGTGCTGGGGCGCCCCTGGCCAGGTTCTCCCTAAGCCTAAGGGCTGGGACCCCCCAGGCCTGGGGTTCCTTAAGCCTAAGGGCTGGGAAGCCCCTGGCCTGGGGCTTCCAAAGCTAAGGGCTGTGGAGTCCCAGGCCTGGGGCTCCGTAAGCCTAAGGGCAGGGGCGCCCCAGGCCTGGGGGACCCTAAGCCAACTGCTGGGGCACCCCAGGCTTGGGGCTCCCAAAGCCTAAGTGCTAGGGCGCCCCTGGCCAGGTTCTCCCTAAGCCTAAGGGATGGGGTGCCCCAGGCCCGGGGTTCCTTAAGCCTAAGGGCTGGGGCGCCACAGGCATGAGGCTATCTAAGCCTAAGGGCTGGGGCGTCTCAGGCCTGGGGTTCCTTTATCCTAAGGGCTGGGGCGCCACAGGCATGAGGCTTCCTAAGCCTAAGGGCTGGGGCGCCCCAGGCCTGGGGCTTCCTAACTCTAAGAGCTGGGGCGCCCAAGGCCTGGGACTCCCTAAGCCTAAGTGCTGGGGCGCCCCTGGCCTGGGGTTCCCTAAGCCTAAGGGCTGGGGCATCCCAGGCCGGGGCTCCCAAAGCCTAAGTGCTGGGGCGCCCCAGGCCAGGTGCTCCCTATGCCTAAGGGCTGGGGCGCCCCAGGCATGTGGCTCCCAAAGCCTAAGGGCTGGGGCGCCCCAGGCCTGGGGCTCCCCAAGCCTAAGGGTGGGGCGCCCCAGGCCTGGGGCTCCCTAAGCCTAAGGGCTGGCGCACCCCTGCCTGGGGTTCCCAAAGCCTAAGGGATGGGGCGCCACAGGCCTGGGGCTCCCTAAGCATAAGGGCTGGGGCGCCCCAGGACTGGGGTCCCAAATACTAAGGGCTGGGGCGCCCCAGGCCTGGGGCTACCTAAGCTTAAGGACAGGGGCGCCCCAGGCCTGGGGGTCCCTAAGCCTAATAGCTGGGGCACCCTAGGCATGGGGATCCATAAGCCTAAGTGCTGGGGCGCCCCAGACTTGGGGCTCCCTAAGCCTAAGGGCTGGCGCACCCCTTCCTGGGGTTCTCAAAGCCTAAAGAATGGGGCGCCACAGGCCTGGGGCTCCCTAAGCCTATGGAGTGGGTCGCCCCAGGCCCTGGGGCTCCCTAAGCCTAATGGCTGGAGTGCCCCAGGCCTGCGGCTTCCAAAGCCTAAGGGCTGGGGCGCCCCTGGCCAGTTTCTCCCTAAACCTTAGGGCTGGGTCGCACCAGGCTTGAGGCTCCCTAAGCCTAAGGGCTGGGGCGTCCCAGGCCTGGGGTTCCTTAATCCTAAGGGCTGGGGCGTCCCAGGCATGAGGCTCCCTAAGCCTAAGGGCTGGGCGCCCTAGGCCTGGGGCTCCCTAACTCTAAAGGCTGGGGCGCCCAAGGCCTGGGGCTCCCTAAGCCTAAGTTCTGGGGCGCCCCAGGCCAGGTGCTCCCTAAGCATAAGTGCTGGGGCGCCCAAGGCCTAGGGCTCCCTAAGCCTAAGGGCTGGGGCACCACAGGCCTGGGGCTCCCAAAGCATAAGGGCTGGGGAGCCCCGGGCCTGGGGCTTCCTATGACTAAGGGCTGGGGCGCTCCAGGCGTGGGCTCCCTATGCCTAAGGGCTGGGGCTCCCCGGGCCTCGGGCTTCCTAAGCCTAAGGTTTGGGGCGCCCCAAGCCTAGGGCTCCCTAATCTTAAGGGCTGGGGCGCCCCAGGCCTGGGGCTCCCTAAACCTAAATGCTGGGGCGCCCCAGTTCTGGGGCTCCTTAGCCTAAGGGCTGCGGCGCCCAAGGCCTGGGGCTCCCAAGGCCTAATGGCTGGGGCGCCCCAGTCCTGGGGCTCCCAAAGCCTAAGTGCTGGGGCGCCCCAGGCCTGGGACTCCCAAAGACAAAGGGCTGGAGTGCCACAGGCCTGGGGCTCCCAAAGCCTAAGGGCTGGGACTCCCCAGGCCTTGGGTCCCAAAGCATAAGGGCTGTTGCGCCCCAGGCCTGCGGCTCCCAAAGCCTAAGGCCTGGGGCACCCCAGGCCTGGGGCTCCCAAAGCCTAAGGGCTTGGGCGCCCAATTCCTGGGGCTCCTTAAACCTAAGGGCTGGGGCGCCCTGGACTGGGGCTTCCAAAGCCTAAGGGCTGGTGCGCCCCAGGCCTGGGGCTCCCAAATCCTAAGGACTGGGGCGCCCCAGCCCTGTGGCTCCCTAAGCTTAAGGGTTGGGGCGCAAAAGGCCTAGGGCTACCTAAGCCTAAAGGCTTTGGCGCCCCACCTGGGGCTCCCTAAGCCTAAGGGCTGGGGCGTCCCAGGCCTGGGGCTCTCAAAGCCTAAGGGCTGGGGCGCCCCAGGCCTGGGGCTTCCTAAGCCTATATGTTGGGTCTCCCAATGCCCTGGGGCTCCCTAAGCCTAAGTGCAGGGGCGCCCCAGACCTGGGGCTCCCTAAGCCTAAGGGCTAGGGCGCCCCAGGCCTTGGGCTCAGAAAGCCTAAGGGCTGGGAGGCCCCATGCGTGGAGCTCCCTAAGCCTAAGTGCTGTGGCGCACCAGGCCTGGGGCTCCCTAAGCCTAAGTTATGGGGCGCCCCAGGCCAGGTGCTCCCTAAGCCTAAGGGCTGGGGCGTCCCAGGCCTGGGGTTCGTTAATCCTAAGGGTTGGGGAGCCCCAGGCATGAGGCTCCCTAAGCCTAAGGGCTGGGGCGCCTTAGGTCTGGGGCTCCCTAACTCTAAGTGCTGGGGCGCCCAAGGCCTGGGGCTCCCTAAGCCTAAGTGATGGGGCGCCCCAGGCCTGGGACTCCCTAAGCCTAAGGGCTAGGGCGCCCCAGGCCTTGGGCACCGAAAGCCTAAGGGCTGGGAGGCCCCATGCGTGGAGCTCCCTAAGCCGAAGTCCTGTGGCGCACCAGGCCTGGGGCTCCCTAAGCCTAAGTTATGGGGCGCCCCCGGCCAGGTGCTCCCTAAGCCTAAGGGCTGGGGCGTCCCAGGCCTGGGGTTCGTTAATCCTAAGGGTTGGGGAGCCCCAGGCATGAGGCTCCCTAAGCCTAAGGGCTGGGGCGCCCTAGGTCTGGGGCTCCCTAACTCTAAGGGCTGGGGCGCCCAAGGCCTGGGGCTCCCTAAGCCTAAGTGCTGGGGCGCCCCAGGCCTGGGGCTCCCTAAGCCTAAGGGCTGGGGCGTCCCAGTCCGGGGCTCCCAAAGCCTAAGGGCTGGGGCGCCCCAGGCCTGTGGCTCCCTAAGCCTATGGGTTGGGTCGCCCCAGGCCTGGGGCTCCCGAAGCCTAAGTGCTGTGGCGCACCAGGCCTGGGTCTCCCTAAGCCTAAGTTATGGGGCGCCCCAGGCCAGGTGCTCCCTAAGCCTAAGGGCTGGGTTTCTCCAGGCCTAGGGCTCCCTAAGCCTAAGTCCTGGAGCGCCCCAGGCCAGGGGCTCCCTAAGCCTAATGGCTGGAGCGCCCCAGGCCTGCGGCTCCCAAAGCCTAAGGGCTGGGGCAGCCCAGGCCTGGGGCTCCCACAGCCTAAGGGCTGGGGCGCCCCAGGCCTGCGGCTCCCTAAACCTAAGGGCTGGGGCGTCCCAGGCCTGGGGCTACCTAAGCTTAAGCGCAGGGGCGTCCCAGTCCTGGGTGTCCCTAATCCTAATGGCTGGGGCACCCCAGGCCTGGGGTTCCCTAAGCCTAAGGGCAGGGGCGCCCCAGGCATGAGGCTCCCTAAGCCTAAGGGCTGGGCGCCCTAGGTCTGGGGCTTCCTAACTCTAAGGGCTGGGGCGCCCAAGGCCTGGGGCTCCCTAATCCTAAGTGCTGGGGTGCCCCAGGCCTGGGGCGCCCTAAGCCTAAGGGCTGGGTCGCCCCAGGCCTGAGGCTCACAAAGCCTAAGGGCTGGGGCGTCCCAGGCCTGGGGCTCCCAAAGCCTAAGGGCTGGGGCGCCCCAGATCTGGGGCTCCCCTAGCCTATGGGGTGGGTGGCCCCAGGCCCTGGGGCTCCCTAAACCTAAGTGCAGGTGAGCCCCAGGCCTTGGGCTCCCTAAGCCTAAGTTCTGGGGCGCCCCAGGCGAGGTGCTCCCTAAGCCAAAGTGCTGGGGCACCCTAGGCCTGTGGCTCCCTTTTCCTAAGGACTGGGGCACCACAGGCTTGGGGCTCCCAAAGCCTAAGGCTTTGGGGCGCCACACTCTTGGGGCTCCCTAAGCCTAAGGGCTGGGGCGCCCCAGGACTGGGGTCCCAAATCCTAAGGGCTGGGGCTCCCCAGGCCTTGGGCTCCCAAAGCCTAAGGGCTGGGGCGCTCAGGTCCTGGGCTCCCAAAGCCTAAGGGCTGGGGCGCCCCAAGCCTGGGACTCCCTAAGCCGAAGGGCTGGGGCACCCCAGTCCAGGGGCTCCCAAAGCATAAGTGCTGGGGCGCCCCAGGCCTGGGGCTCCCAAAGCCTAAGGGCTGGGGCACCCCAGGCCTGGGGCTCCCAAAGCCTAAGGGCTGGGGCACCCCAGGCCTGGGGCTCCATAAGCCTAAGGGCCCGGGCGACCCATTCCTGGAGCCCCCTAAGCCTAAGGGCTGATGAGTCCCAGGCCTGGGTCAACCTAAGCCTAAGGTCTGGGGCGCAACAGACTTGAGGCTTCCAAAGACTAAGGGCTGCGGTGTCCCAGGACTGGGGCTCCCTAAGCCTGAGGGCTGGGGTGCCCCAGGCATGGGGCTCCCAAAACCAAAGGGCAGGGTCACCCCAGGCCTGGGGCTCCCTAACCCTAAGGGCTTGGGCGTCCCAGGCCTTGTGCTCCCTAAGCCTAAGTGCTGGTGAGCCCCAGGCCTGGGGCTCCCTAAGCCTAAGGGCTGTGGTGCCCCAGGCCTGGGGCTCCCTAAGCCTAAGGGCTGGGGCACCCCAGGCCAGGACTCCCAAAGACTAAGGGCTGGGGCGCCCCAGGCCTGGGGCTGCCAAAGCCGAAGGGCTGGGGCACCACAGGTCTGGGGCTCCCTAAGCCAAAGGGCTGTGGCGCCCCAGGCCTGGGGCTCCCTAAGCCTAAGGGCTGTGGCGCCCCAGGCCTGGGGCTCCTTAAGCCTAAGGGCTGGGGCGCCCCAGGCCTGGGGCTCCTTAAGCCTAAGGGCTGGGGCGCCCCAGGCGTGGGGCTCTCTAAGCCTATGGGCGGGGGTGCCCCAGGCCTGGGACTCCCAAAGCCTAAGGGCATGGGCGCCCCAGGCCTGGGGCTCCCTAAGCCTATGGGCTGGGGAGACCCACCTGGGGTTCCCAAAGCCTAAGGGCTGGGGCGCGCCAGGCATGGGGCTCCCTAAGGCTAAGGGCTGCGGCGCCCCAGGCTTTGGGCTCCCAAAGCCTAAGGGCTGGGGTGCCCCATGCCTGGTGCTCCCTAAGCCTAAGGGCTGGGGCACCCTAGGCATGGGGCTCCCAAAGCCTAAGTGCTGTGGCGCCCCAGGCCTGGGACTCCCAAACTAAGGGCTGGGGCGCCCCAGGCCTGGGGCTGCCAAAGCCTAAGGGCTGGGGTGTCCCAGGCCTGGGTCTCCATAAGCCTAAGGGCTGGGGCGCCCCAGACCTGAGGCATCCAAGACTAAGTGCTGTGGCGTCCCAGGCCTGCGGCTCCCTAAGCCTAAGGGCTGGGCCTCCCCAGGCCTGCGGCTCCATAAGCTTAAGGGTTGGAGCACCCCAGCCTGGGGCTCCCTAAGCCTAAGGGATGGTCTGCCACAGGCCTGGGGCTCCCTAAGCCTAGGGCTGGGGCATCCCAGGCCGGGGCTCCCAAAGCCTAAGTGCTGGGGCGCCCCAGGCCAGGTGCTCCCTATGCCTAAGGGCTGAGGCGCCCCAGGCATAGGGCTCCCTAAGCCTAAGGGCTGGGGTGCCCCAGGCCGGGGCTCCCTAAGCCTAAGGGCTGGGGCGCCCCAGGCATGTGGCTCCCAAAGCCTAAGGGCTGGGGCGCCCCAGGCCTGGGGCTCCCCAAGCCTAAGGGTGGGGCGCCCCAGGCCTGGGGCTCCCTAAGCCTAAGGCCTGGCGCACCCCTGCCTGGGGTTCCCAAAGCCTAAGGGATGGGGCGCCACAGGCCTGGGGCTCCCTAAGCCTAAGGGCTGGGGCGCCCCAGGACTGGGGTCCCAAATACTAAGGGCTGGGGCGCCCCAGGCCTGGGCCTACCTAAGCTTAAGGACAGGGGCGCCCCAGGCCTGGGGGTCCCTAAGCCTAATAGCTGGGGCACCCCAGGCATGGGGATCCATAAGCCTAAGTGCTGGGGCGCCCCAGACTTGGGGCTCCCTAAGCCTAAGGGCTGGCGCACCCCTTCCTGGGGTTCTCAAAGCCTAAAGAATGGGGCGCCACAGGCCTGGGGCTCCCTAAGCCTATGGAGTGGGTCGCCCCAGGCCCTGGGGCTCCCTAAGCCTAATGGCTGGAGTGCCCCAGGCCTGCGGCTTCCAAAGCCTAATGGCTGGGGCGCCCCTGGCCAGTTTCTCCCTAAACCTTAGGGCTGGGTCGCACCAGGCTTGAGGCTCCCTAAGCCTAAGGGCTGGGGCGTCCCAGGCCTGGGGTTCCTTAATCCTAAGGGCTGGGGCGTCCCAGGCATGAGGCTCCCTAAGCCTAAGGGCTGGGCGCCCTAGGCATGGGGCTCCCTAACTCTAAAGGCTGGGGCGCCCAAGGCCTGGGGCTCCCTAAGCCTAAGTTCTGGGGCGCCCCAGGCCAGGTGCTCCCTAAGCATAAGTGCTGGGGCGCCCAAGGCCTAGGGCTCCCTAAGCCTAAGGGCTGGGGCGCCACAGGCCTGGGGCTCCCAAAGTATAAGGGCTGGGGAGCCCCGGGCCTGGGGCTTCCTATGACTAAGGGCTGGGGCGCTCCAGGCGTGGGCTCCCTATGCCTAAGGGCTGGGGCTCCCCGGGCCTGGGGCTTCCTAAGCCTAAGGTTTGGGGCGCCCCAAGCCTAGGGCTCCCTAATCTTAAGGGCTGGGGCGCCCCAGGCCTGGGGCTCCCTAAACCTAAATGCTGGGGCGCCCCAGTTCTGGGGCTCCTTAGCCTAAGGGCTGCGACGCCCAAGGCCTGGGGCTCCCAAGGCCTAATGGCTGGGGCGCCCCAGTCCTGGGGCTCCCAAAGCCTAAGTGCTGGGGCGCCCCAGGCCTGGGACTCCCAAAGACAAAGGGCTGGGGTGCCACAGGCCTGGGGCTCCCAAAGCCTAAGGGCTGGGACTCCCCAGGCCTTGGGTCCCAAAGCATAAGGGCTGTTGCGCCCCAGGCCTGCGGCTCCCAAAGCCTAAGGCCTGGGGCACCCCAGGCCTGGGGCTCCCAAAGCCTAAGGGCTTGGGCGCCCAATTCCTGGGGCTCCTTAAACCTAAGGGCTGGGGCGCCCTGGACTGGGGCTTCCAAAGCCTAAGGGCTGGTGCGCCCCAGGCCTGGGGCTCCCAAATCCTAAGGACTGGGGCGCCCCAGCCCTGTGGCTCCCTAAGCTTAAGGGTTGGGGCGCAAAAGGCCTAGGGCTACCTAAGCCTAAAGGCTTTGGCGCCCCACCTGGGGCTCCCTAAGCCTAAGGGCTGGGGCGTCCCAGGCCTGGGGCTCTCAAAGCCTAAGGGCTGGGGCACCCCAGGCCTGGGGCTTCCTAAGCCTATAGGTTGGGTCTCCCAATGCCCTGGGGCTCCCTAAGCCTAAGTGCAGGGGCGCCCCAGACCTGGGGCTCCCTAAGCCTAAGGGCTAGGGCGCCCCAGGCCTTGGGCTCAGAAAGCCTAAGGGCTGGGAGGCCCCATGCGTGGAGCTCCCTAAGCCTAAGTGCTGTGGCGCACCAGGCCTGGGGCTCCCTAAGCCTAAGTTATGGGGCGCCCCAGGCCAGGTGCTCCCTAAGCCTAAGGGCTGGGGCGTCCCAGGCCTGGGGTTCGTTAATCCTAAGGGTTGGGGAGCCCCAGGCATGAGGCTCCCTAAGCCTAAGGGCTGGGGCGCCTTAGGTCTGGGGCTCCCTAACTCTAAGTGCTGGGGCGCCCAAGGCCTGGGGCTCCCTAAGCCTAAGTGCTGGGGCGCCCCAGGCCTGGGACTCCCTAAGCCTAAGGGCTAGGGCGCCCCAGGCCTTGGGCTCCGAAAGCCTAAGGGCTGGGAGGCCCCATGCGTGGAGCTCCCTAAGCCTAAGTGCTGTGGCGCACCAGGCCTGGGGCTCCCTAAGTCTAAGTTATGGGGCGCCCCAGGCCAGGTGCTCCCTAAGCCTAAGGGCTGGGGCGTCCCAGGCCTGGGGTTCGTTAATCCTAAGGGTTGGGGAGCCCCAGGCATGAGGCTCCCTAAGCCTAAGGGCTGGGGCGCCTTAGGTCTGGGGCTCCCTAACTCTAAGTGCTGGGGCGCCCAAGGCCTGGGGCTCCTTAAGCCTAAGTGCTGGGGCGCCCCAGGCCTGGGACTCCCTAAGCCTAAGGGCTAGGGCGCCCCAGGCCTTGGGCTCCGAAAGCCTAAGGGCTGGGAGGCCCCATGCGTGGAGCTCCCTAAGCCGAAGTGCTGTGGCGCACCAGGCCTGGGGCTCCCTAAGCCTAAGTTATGGGGCGCCCCCGGCCAGGTGCTCCCTAAGCCTAAGGGCTGGGGCGTCCAAGGCCTGGGGTTCGTTAATCCTAAGGGTTGGGGAGCCCCAGGCATGAGGCTCCCTAAGCCTAAGGGCTGGGGCGCCCTAGGTCTGGGGCTCCCTAACTCTAAGGGCTGGGGCGCCCAAGGCCTGGGGCTCCCTAAGCCTAAGTGCTGGGGCGCCCCAGGCCTGGGGCTCCCTAACCCTAAGGGCTTGGGCGTCCCAGGCCAGGTGCTCCCTAAGCCTAAGTGCTGGTGAGCCCCAGGCCTGGGGCTCCCTAAGCCTAAGGGCTGTGGTGCCCCAGGCCTGGGGCTCCCTAAGCCTAAGGGCTGGGGCACCCCAGGCCAGGACTCCCAAAGACTAAGGGCTGGGGCGCCCCAGGCCTGGGGCTGCCAAAGCCGAAGGGCTGGGGCACCACAGGTCTGGGGCTCCCTAAGCCTAAGGGCTGTGGCGCCCCAGGCCTGGGGCTCCCTAAGCCTAAGGGCTGGGGCGCCCCAGGCGTGGGGCTCTCTAAGCCTATGGGCGGGGGTGCCCCAGGCCTGGGACTCCCAAAGCCTAAGGGCATGGGCGCCCCAGGCCTGGGGCTCCCTAAGCCTATGGGCTGGGGAGACCCACCTGGGGTTCCCAAAGCCTAAGGGCTGGGGCACGCCAGGCATGGGGCTCCCTAAGGCTAAGGGCTGCGGCGCCCCAGGCTTTGGGCTCCCAAAGCCTAAGGGCTGGGGTGCCCCATGCCTGGTGCTCCCTAAGCCTAAGGGCTGGGGCACCCTAGGCATGGGGCTTCCAAAGCCTAAGTGCTGTGGCGCCCCAGGCCTGGGACTCCCAAACTAAGGGCTGGGGCGCCCCAGGCCTGGGGCTGCCAAAGCCTAAGGGCTGGGGTGTCCCAGGCCTGGGTCTCCATAAGCCTAAGGGCTGGGGCGCCCCAGACCTGAGGCATCCAAGACTAAGTGCTGGGGCGTCCCAGGCCTGCGGCTCCCTAAGCCTAAGGGCTGGGCCTCCCCAGGCCTGCGGCTCCATAAGCTTAAGGGTTGGAGCACCCCAGCCTGGGGCTCCCTAAGCCTAAGGGATGGTCTGCCACAGGCCTGGGGCTCCCTAAGCCTAGGGCTGGAGCGCCCCAGGCATGTGGCTCCCAAAGCCTAAGGGCTTGTGAGCCTCGGGCTGGGGCTCCCAAAACCTAAGGGCAGGGGCGCCCCAGGCCTGGGGCTCCCTAAGCCTAAGGGCTGGGGCATCCCAGGCCAGGTGCTCCCTTAGCTTAAGGGCTGGGGTGCCCCAGGCCTGGGGCTTCCTAAGCCTAAGGGCTGGGGCGCCCCAGGCCTGGGGCTCCCAAAGCCTAAGGGTTGGGGGGCCCCAGGCGTGGGGCTCCCTAAGCCTAAGGGCTGGGGTGCCCCAGGCCTGGGGCTCCCTAAGCCTAAGGGCTGCGGCTACCCAAACTGGGGCATCCTAAGCCTAAGGGCTGGGGCACCCCAAGCCTGGGGCTCCCTAATCCTAAGTGCTGGGGCGCCCCAGGCCTGGGGCTCCCTAAACCTAAATGCTGGGGCGCCCCAGTCCTGGGGCTCCATAACCTAAAGGCTGGGGCGCCTCAGGTCTGGGGCTCCCAAGGCCTAATGACTGGGGCGCCCCAGTCCTGGGGCTCCCAAAGCCTAAAGGCTGGGGCAACTCAGGCCTGGGGCTCCCTAAGCTTAAGGGCTGGGGCGCCCAAGGCTTGGGGCTCCCTAAGCCTAAAGGCTTTGGCGCCCCACCTGGGGCTCCCTAAGCCTACGTGCTGGGGCGCCCCAGGCCTGGGGCTACCTAAGCCTAAGGGCTGGGGCGCCCCATCCTGGGGCTTCCCAAACCTAAGGGTTGGGGCGCCCCAAGCCTGGGATTCGCTAAGCCTAAGGGCTGGGGCGCCCCAGGCCTTGGGCTCCCAAAGCGTAAGTGCTGGGGGGCCACAGTCCTGAGGCTCCCTAAGCCTAAGGGCTGGGGCGCCCCAGGCCTTGGGCTCCCAAAGCCTAAGGACTGGGGGGGCCCAGGCGTGGGGCTCCCTAAGCCTAAGGGCTGGGAAGCCCCAGGCCTGGGGCTCCCAAAACCTAAGTGCTGGGGCGCCCCTGGCCAGGTTCTCCCTAAGCCTAAGGGCTGGGACCCCCCAGGCCTGGGGTTCCTTAAGCCTAAGGGCTGGGAAGCCCCTGGCCTGGGGCTTCCAAATCTAAGGGCTGTGGAGTCCCAGGCCTGGGGCTCCGTAAGCCTAAGGGCAGGGGCGCCCCAGGCCTGGGGGACCCTAAGCCAACTGCTGGGGCACCCCAGGCTTGGGGCTCCCAAAGCCTAAGTCCTAGGGCGCCCCTGGCCAGGTTCTCCCTAAGCCTAAGGGATGGGGTGCCCCAGGCCTGGGGTTCCTTAAGCCTAAGGGCTGGGGCGTCACAGGCATGAGGCTATCTAAGCCTAAGGGCTGGGGCGTCTCAGGCCTGGGGTTCCTTTATCCTAAGGGCTGGGGCGCCCCAGGCATGAGGCTTCCTAAGCCTAAGGGCTGGGGCTCCCTAGGCCTGGGGCTTCCTAACTCTAAGAGCTGGGGCGCCCAAGGCCTGGGACTCCCTAAGCCTAAGTGCTGGGGCGCCCCTGGCCTGGGGTTCCCTAAGCCTAAGGGCTGGGGCATCCCAGGCCGGGGCTCCCAAAGCCTAAGTGCTGGGGCGCCCCAGGCCAGGTGCTCCCTATGCCTAAGGGCTGGGGCGCCCCAGGCATAGGGCTCCCTAAGCCTAAGGGTGGGGCGCCCCAGGCCTGGGGCTCCCTAAGTCTAAGGGCTGGCGCACCCCTGCCTGGGGTTCCCAAAGCCTAAGGGATGGGGCGCCACAGGCCTGGGGCTCCCTAAGCCTAAGGGCTTGGGCGCCCCAGGACTGGGGTCCCAAATACTAAGGGCTGGGGCGCCCCAGGCCTGGGGCTACCTAAGCCTAAGGACAGGGG
Organism: Tenrec ecaudatus; assembly: GCF_050624435.1. Taxonomy (NCBI): domain Eukaryota; kingdom Metazoa; phylum Chordata; class Mammalia; order Afrosoricida; family Tenrecidae; genus Tenrec; species Tenrec ecaudatus. The sequence continues at coordinate 340,807 of NW_027458075.1, forward strand.
CGCCCCAGGCCTGGGGGTCCCTAAGCCTAATGGCTGGGGCACCCCAGGCATGGGGATCCATAAGCCTAAGTGCTGGGGCGCCCCAGACTTGGGGCTCCCTAAGCCTAAGGGCTTCGCACCCCTTCCTGGGGTTCTAAAAGCCTAAAGGATGGGGCGCCACAGGCCTGGGGCTCCCTAAGCCTATGGAGTGGGTCGCCCCAGGCCCTGGGGCTCCCTAAGCCTAATGGCTGGAGTGCCCCAGGCCTGCGGCTTCCAAAGCCTAAGGGCTGGGGCGCCCCTGGCCAGTTTCTCCCTAAACCTTAGGGCTGGGTCGCACCAGGCTTGAGGCTCCCTAAGCCTAAGGGCTGGGGCGTCCCAGGCCTGGGGTTCCTTAATCCTAAGGGCTGGGGCGTCCCAGGCATGAGGCTCCCTAAGCCTAAGGGCTGGGCGCCCTAGGCTTGGGGCTCCCTAACTCTAAAGGCTGGGGCGCCCAAGGCCTGGGGCTCCCTAAGCCTAAGTTCTGGGGCGCCCCAGGCCAGGTGCTCCCTAAGCATAAATGCTGGGGCGCCCAAGGCCAAGGGCTCCCTAAGCCTAAGGGCTGGGGCGCCACAGGCCTGGGGCTCCCAAAGCATAAGGGCTGGGGAGCCCCGGGCCTGGGGCTTCCTATGACTAAGAGCTGGGGCGCTCCAGGCGTGGGCTCCCTATGCCTAAGGGCTGGGGCTCCCCGGGCCTGAGGCTTCCTAAGCCTAAGGTTTGGGGCGCCCCAAGCCTAGGGCTCCCTAATCTTAAGGGCTGGGGCGCCCCAGGCCTGGGGCTCCCTAAACCTAAATGCTGGGGCGCCCCAGTTCTGGGGCTCCTTAGCCTAAGGGCTGCGGCGCCCAAGGCCTGGGGCTCCCAAGGCCTAATGGCTGGGGCGCCCCAGTCCTGGGGCTCCCAAAGCCTAAGGGCTGGGGAAACCAAGGCCTGGGGCTCCCTAAGCCTAAGTGCTGGGGCGCCCCAGGCCTGGGACTCCCAAAGACAAAGGGCAGGGGTGCCACAGGCCAGGGGCTCCCAAAGCCTAAGGGCTGGGACTCCCCAGGCCTTGGGTCCCAAAGCATAAGGGCTGTTGCGCCCCAGGCCTGCGGCTCCCAAAACCTAAGCCCTGGGGCACCCCAGGCCTGGGGCTCCCAAAGCCTAAGGGCTTGGGCGCCCAGTACCTGGGGCTCCTAAAGCCTAAGGGCTGGGGTGCCCTGGACTGGGGCTTCCAAAGCCTAACGGCTGGTGCGCCCCAAGCCTGGGGCTCCCAAATCCTAAGGACTGGGGCGCCCCAGCCCTGTGGCTCCCTAAGCTTAAGGGTTGGGTCGCAAAAGGCCTAGGGCTACCTAAGCCTAAAGGCTTTGGCGCCGCACCTGGGGCTCCCTAAGCCTAAGGGCTGGGGCGTCCCCGTCCTGGGGCTCTCAAAGCCTAAGGGCTGGGGCGCCCAAGGCCTTGGGCTCCCTTAGCCTAAGGGATGGGAGGCCCCATGCGTGGAGCTCCCTAAGCCTAAGGGCTGGGAAGCCCCAGGCCTGGGGCTCCCAAAGCCTACGTGCTGGGGCGCCCCTGGCCAGGTTCACCCTAAGCCTAAGCGCTGGGGCGCCCCAGGCCTGGGGTTCCTTAAGCCTAAGGGGTGGGGCGCCCTAGGCATGAGTCACCCTAAGCCTAAGGGCTGGGGCGTCCCAGGCCTGGGGTTCGTTAATCCTAAGGGTTGGGGAGCCCCAGGCATGAGGCTCCCTAAGCCTAAGGGCTGGGGCGCCCTAGGTCTGGGGCTCCCTAACTCTAAGGGCTGGGGCGCCCAAGGCCTGGGGCTCCCTAAGCCTAAGTGCTGGGGCGCCCCAGGCCTGGGGCTCCCTAAGCCTAAGGGCTGGGGCGTCCCAGTCCGGGGCTCCCAAAGCCTAAGGGCTGGGGCGCCCCAGGCCTGGGGCTCCCTTAGCCTAAGGGCATGGGCACCCCAGGCCCGGGGCTCCCTAAGCCTAATGGCTGGGGCACCCCAGTCCTGGGGCACCCAAAGCCTAATGGCTAGAGCGCCCTAGGCCTGCGGCTCCCAAAGCCTAAAGGCTGGGGCGCCCAGGCCTGGGGCTCCCAAAGGCTAAGGATTGGGGCGCGCCAGGCTTGGGGCTCCCTAAGCCTAAGGGCTGGGGCGCCCCTGGCCTGGGGCTCCCTAAGCCTAAGGTCTGTGGCGCCCCAGGCCTTGGGCTCCCAAAGTCTAAAGGTTGGGGGGCCCCAGGCGTGGGGCTCCCTAAGCCTAAGGGCTGGGGCGCCCCTGGCCTGGGGCGCCCAAAGCCTAAGGGCTGGGGGGCCCCAAGCCTGGGACTCCCTAAGCCTAAGGGCTGGGGCGCCCCAGGCCTTGGGCTCCCAAAGCCTAAGTGCTGGGTCGCCTCTGGCCTGGGGCTCCCTAAGCCTAAGGGCTGGGGCTCCCCAAACTGGGGCTTCCTAAGACTAAGGGCTGGGGCACCCCAAGCCTGGGGCTCCCTAATCCTAAGGGCTGGGGCGCCCCAGGCCTTGGGCACCCTAAACCTAATTGCTGGGGCGCCCCAGTCCTGGGGCTCCATAACCTAAAGGCTGGGGCGCCTCAGGTCTGGGGCTCCCAAGGCCTAATGACTGGGGCGCCCCAGTCCTGGGGCTCCCAAAGCCTAAAGGCTGGGGCAACCCAGGCCTCGGGCTCCCTAAGCTTAAGGGCTGGGGCGCCCAAGGCTTGGGGCTCCCTAAGCCTAAAGGCTTTGGCGCCCCACCTGGGGCTCCCTAAGCCTAAGTGCTGGGGCGCCCCAGGCCTGGGGCTACCTAAGCCTAAGGGCTGGGGCGCCCCATCCTGGGGCTACCCAAGCCTAAGGGCTGGGGCGCCCCAAGCCTGGGATTCGCTAAGCCTAAGGGCTGGGGCGCCCCAGGCCTTGGGCTCCCAAAGCGTAAGTGCTGGGGCGCCACAGGCCTGAGGCTCCCTAAGCCTAAGGGCTGGGGCGCCCCAGGCCTTGGGCTCCCAAAGCCTAAGGACTTGGGTGGCCCAGGCGTGGGGCTCCCTAAGCCTAAGGGCTGGGAAGCCCCAGGCCTGGGGCTCCCAAAACCTAAGTGCTGGGGCGCCCCTGGCCTGGGGTTCCCTAAGCCTAAGGGCTGGGACACCCCAGGCCTGGGGTTCCTTAAGCCTAAGGACTGGGAAGCCCCTGGCCTGGGGCTTCCAAAGCTAAGAGCTGTGGAGTCCCAGGCCTGTGGCTCCGTAAGCCTAAGGGCAGGGGCGCCCCTGGCCTGGGTGACCATAAGCGAACTGCTGGGGCACCCCAGGCTTGGGGCTCCCAAAGCCTAAGTGCTAGGGCGCCCCTGGCCAGGTTCTCCCTAAGCCTAAGGGATGGGGTGCTCCAGGCCTGGGGTTCCTTTATCCTAAGGGCTGGGGCGCCCCTGGCATTGAGGCTTCCTAAGCCTAAGGGCTGGGGCGCCCTAGGCCTGGGGCTTCCTAACTCTAAGAGCTGGGGCGCCCAAGGCCTGGGGCTCCCTAAGCCTAAGTGCTGGGGCGCCCCTGGCCTGGGGTTCCCTAAGCCTAAGGGCTGGGGCGCCCCAGGCCTGGGGTTCCTTAAGCCTAAGGGGTGGGGCGCCCCAGGCATGAGCCACCCTAAGCCTAAGGGCTGGGGCGTCCCAGGCCTGGGGTTCGTTAATCCTAAGGGTTGGGGAGCCCCAGGCATGAGGCTCCCTAAGCCTAAGGGCTGGGGCGCCCTAGGTCTGGGGCTCCCTAACTCTAAGGGCTGGGGCGCCCAAGGCCTGGGGCTCCCTAAGCCTAAGTGCTGGGGCGCCCCAGGCCTGGGGCTCCCTAAGCCTAAGGGCTGGGGCGTCCCAGTCCGGGGCTCCCAAAGCCTAAGTGCTGGGGCGCCCCAAGGCTAGGACTCCCTTAGCCTAAGGGCATGGGCACCCCAGGCCCGGGGCTCCCTAAGCCTAATGGCTGGGGCACCCTGTCCTGGGGCACCCAAAGCCTAATGGCTAGAGCGCCCTAGGCCTGCGGCTCCCAAAGCCTAAAGGCTGGGGCGCCCAGGCCTGGGGCTCCCAAAGGCTAAGGATTGGGGCGCGCCAGGCTTGGGGCTCCCTAAGCCTAAGGGCTGGGGCGCCCCTGGCCTGGGGCTCCCTAAGCCTAAGGTCTGTGGCGCCCCAGGCCTTGGGCTCCCAAAGCCTAAGGGTTGGGGGGCCCCAAGCGTGGGGCGCCCAAAGCCTAAGGGCTGGGGGGCCCCAAGCCTGGGACTCCCTAAGCCTAAGGGCTGTGGCGCCCCAGGCCTTGGGCTCCCAAAGCCTAAGTGCTGGGGCGCCTCTGGCCTGGGGCTCCCTAAGCCTAAGGGCTGGGGCTCCCCAAACTGGGGCTTCCTAAGACTAAGGGCTGGGGCACCCCAAGCCTGGGGCTCCCTAATCCTAAGGGCTGGGGCGCCACAGGCCTTGGGCTCCCTAAACCTAAATGCTGGGGCGCCCCAGTCCTGGGGCTCCATAACCTAAAGGCTGGGGCGCCTCAGGTCTGGGGCTCCCAAGGCCTAATGACTGGGGCGCCCCAGTCCTGGGGCTCCCAAAGCCTAAAGGCTGGGGCAACCCAGGCCTCGGGCTCCCTAAGCTTAAGGGCTGGGGCGCCCAAGGTTTGGGGCTCCCTAAGCCTAAAGGCTTTGGCGCCCCACCTGGGGCTCCCTAAGCCTAAGTGCTGGGGCGCCCCAGGCCTGGGGCTACCTAAGCCTAAGGGCTGGGGCGCCCCATCCTGGGGCTACCCAAGCCTAAGGGCTGGGGCGCCCCAAGCCTGGGATTCGCTAAGCCTAAGGGCTGGGGCGCCCCAGGCCTTGGGCTCCCAAAGCGTAAGTGCTGGGGCGCCACAGGCCTGAGGCTCCCTAAGCCTAAGGGCTGGGGCGCCCCAGACCTTGGGCTCCCAAAGCCTAAGGACTGTGGGGGCCCAGGCGTGGGGCTCCCTAAGCCTAAGGGCTGGGAAGCCCCAGGCCTGGGGCTCCCAAAACCTAAGTGCTGGGGCGCCCCTGGCCTGGGGTTCCCTAAGCCTAAGGGCTGGGACACCCCAGGCCTGGGGTTCCTTAAGCCTAAGGACTGGGAAGCCCCTGGCCTGGGGCTTCCAAAGCTAAGAGCTGTGGAGTCCCAGGCCTGTGGCTCCGTAAGCCTAAGGGCAGGGGCGCCCCTGGCCTGGGGGACCATAAGCGAACTGCTGGGGCACCCCAGGCTTGGGGCTCCCAAAGCCTAAGTGCTAGGGCGCCCCTGGCCAGGTTCTCCCTAATCCTAAGGGATGGGGTGCTCCAGGCCTGGGGTTCCTTTATCCTAAGGGCTGGGGCGTCCCTGGCATTGAGGCTTCCTAAGCCTAAGGGCTGGGGCGCCCTAGGCCTGGGGCTTCCTAACTCTAAGAGCTGGGGCGCCCAAGGCCTGGGGCTCCCTAAGCCTAAGTGCTGGGGCGCCCCTGGCCTGGGGTTCCCTAAGCCTAAGGGCTGGGGCGTCCCAGGCCGGGGCTCCCAAAGCCTAAGTGCTGGGGCACCCCAGGCCAGGTGCTCCCTATGCCTAATGGCTGGGGCGCCCCAGGCATAGGGCTCCCTAAGCCTATGGGCTGGGTCGCCCCAGGCCCGGGGCTCCCTAAGCCTAAGGGCTGGGGCGCCCTAGGCATGTAGCTCCCAAAGCCTAAGGGCTTGGGCGCCCCAGGCCTGGGGCTCCCTAAGCCTATGGGTGGGGCGCCCCAGGCCTGGGGCTCCCTAAGCCTAAGGGCTGGCGCACCCCTGCCTGGGGTTCCCAAAGCCTAAGGGATGGGGCATCCCAGGCCTGGGGCTCCCAAAACCTACCTGGTGCTCCCTAAGCCTAAGGGCTAGGTCGCCCCAGGCCTGGGCCTCCCAAAGCCTAAGGGTGGGGATCCCCGGGCCTGGGGCGTCCTATGCCTAAGGGCTGGTGCGACCCAGGCGTGGGGCTCCCTAAGCCTAAGGCCTGGGGCTCCCCAACCTGGGGTTTCCTAATTCTAAGGGCTGGGGCGCCCCAGGCCTGGGGCTCCCTTTTCCTAAGGACTGGGGCACCCCAGGCCTGGGGCTCCCAAAGCCTAAGGGTTTGGGTCACCACAGGCCTGGGGCTCCCTAAGCCTAAGGGCTGGGGCGCCCCAGGACTGGGGTCCCAAATACTAAGGGCTGGGGCGCCCCAGGCCTGGGGCTACCTAAGCCTAAGGGCAGGGGCGCCCCAGGCCTGGAGGTCCCTAATCCTAATGGCTGGGGCACCCCAACCCTGGGGATCCATAAGCCTAAGTGCTGGGGCGCCCCAGGCCTGGGGCTCCCTAAGCCTAAGGGCTGGCGCACCCCTGCCTGGGGTTCCCAAAGCCTAAGGGATGGGGCGCCACAGGCCTGGGGCTCCAAAAGCCTAAGGGCTGGGGCATCCCAGGCCTGGGGCTCCCAAAACCTAAGGGCTGGGGAGCACCAGGCCTGGGGCTCCCTAAGCCTATGGAGTGGGTCGCCCCAGGCCCTGGGGCTCCCTAAGCCTAATGGCTGGAGTGCCCCAGGCCTGCGGCTTCCAAAGCCTAAGGGCTGGGGCGCCCCTGGCCAGTTTCTCCCTAAACCTTAGGGCTGGGTCGCACCAGGCTTGAGGCTCCCTAAGCCTAAGGGCAGGGGCGTCCCAGGCCTGGGGTTCCTTAATCCTAAGGGCTGGGGCGTCCCAGGCATGAGGCACCCTAAGCCTAAGGGCTGGGCGCCCAAGGCCTGGGGCTCCCTAACTCTAAAGGCTGGGGCGCCCAAGGCCTGGGGCTCCCTAAGCCTAAGTTCTGGGGCGCAGCAGGCCAGGTGCTCCCTAAGCATAAGTGCTGGGGCGCCCAAGGTCTGGGGCTCCCTAAGCCTAAGGGCTGTGGCGCCCCAGGCCTGGGGCTCCCAAAGCATAAGGGCTGGGGAGCCCCGGGCCTGGGGCTTCCTATGACTAAGGGCTGGGGCGCTCCAGGCGTGGGCTCCCTATGCCTAAGGGCTGGGGCTCCCCGGGCCTGGGGCTTCCTAAGCCTAAGGTTTGGGGCGCCCCAAGCCTAGGGCTCCCTAATCCTAAGGGCTGGGGCGCCCCAGGCCTGGGGCTCCCTAAACCTAAATGCTGGGGCGCCCCAGTTCTGGGGCTCCTTAGCCTAAGGGCTGTGGCGCCCCAGGCCTGGGGCTCCCAAGGCCTAATGCCTGGGGCGCCCCAGTCCTGGGGCTCCCAAAGCCTAAGGGCTGGGGAAACCAAGGCCTGGGGCTCCCTAAGCCCAAGTGCTGGGGCGCCCCAGGCCTGGGACTCCCAAAGACAAAGGGCTGGGGCGCCACAGGCCTGGGGCTCCCAAAGCCAAAGGGTTGGGACTCCCCAGGCCTTGGGTCCCAAAGCATAAGGGCTGTTGCGCCCCAGGCCTGCGGCTCCCAAAGCCTAAGGCCTGGGGCACCCCAGGCCTGGGGCTCCCAAAGCCTAAGGGCTTGGGCGCCCAATTCCTGGGGCTCCTTAAGCCTAAGAGCTGGGGCGCCATGGACTGGGGCTTCCAAAGCCTAAGGGCTGGTGCGCCCCAGGCCTTGGGCTCCCAAAGCTAAGGGCTGGGAGGCCCCATTCGTGGAGCTCCCTAAGCCTAAGGGCTGGGAAGCCCCAGGCCTGGGGCTCCCAAAGCCTACGTGCTGGGGCGCCCCTGGCCAGGTTCACCCTAAGCCTAAGCGCTGGGGCGCCCCAGGCCTGGGGTTCCTTAAGCCTAAGGGGTGGGGCGCCCCAGGAATGAGGCACCCTAAGCCTAAGGACTGGGGCGTCCCAGGCCTGGGGTTCGTTAATCCTAAGGGTTGGGGAGCCCCAGGCATGAGGCTCCCTAAGCCTAAGGGCTGGGGCGCCCTATGTCTGGGGCTCCCTAACTCTAAGGGCTGGGGCGCCAAAGGCCTGGGGCTCCCTAAGCCTAAGTGCTGGGGCGCCCCAGGCCTGGGGCTCCCTAAGCCTAAGGGCTGGGGCTTCCCAGTCCGGGGCTCCCAAAGCCTAAGGGCTGGGGCGCCCAAGGCCTGGGGCTCCCTTAGCCTAAGGGCATGGGCACCCCAGGCCCGGGGCTCCCTAAGCCTAATGGCTGGGGCACCCCAGTCCTGGGGCACCAAAAGCCTAATGGCTAGAGCGCCCTAGGCCTGCGGCTCCCAAAGCCTAAAGGCTGGGGCGCCCAGGCCTGGGGCTCCTAAAGGCTAAGGATTGGGGCGCGCCAGGCTTGGGGCTCCCTAAGCCTAAGGGCTGGGGCGCCCCTGGCCTGGGGCTCCCTAAGCCTAAGGTCTGTGGCACCCCAGGCCTTGGGCTCCCAAAGCCTAAGGGTTGGGGGGCCCCAGGCGTGGGGCTCCCTAAGCCTAAGGGCTGGGGCGCCCCAGGCCTGGGGCGCCCAAAGCCTAAGGGCTGGGGCGCCCCAGGCCTTGGGCTCCCAAAGCCTAAATGCTGGGGCGCCTCTGGCCTGGGGCTCCCTAAGCCTAAGGGCTGGGGCTCCCCAAACTGGGGCTTCCTAAGCCTAAGGGCTGGGGCACCCCAAGCCTGGGGCTCCCTAATGCTAAGGGCTGGGGCACCCCAGGCCTTGGGCTCCCTAAACCTAAATACTTGGGCGCCCCAGTCCTGGGGCTCCATAACCTAAAGGCTGGGGCGCCACAGGTCTGGGGCTCCCAAGGCCTAATGACTGGGGCACCCCAGTCCTGGGGCTCCCAAAGCCTAAAGGCTGGGACAACCCAGGCCTCGGGCTCCCTAAGCTTAAGGGCTGGGGCGCCCAAGGCTTGGGGCTCCCTAAGCCTAAAGGCTTTGGCGCCCCACCTGGGGCTCCCTAAGCCTAAGTGCTGGGGCACCCCAGGCCTGGGGCTACCTAAGCCTAAGGGCTGGGGCGCCCCAAGCCTGGGATTCGCTAAGCCTAATGGCTGGGGCGCCCCAGGCCTTGGGCTCCCAAAGCGTAAGTGCTAGGGCGCCACAGGCCTGAGGCTCCCTAAGCCTAAGGGTTGGGGCGCCCCATGCCTTGGGCTCCCAAAGCCTAAGGACTGGGGGGGCCCAGGCGTGGGGTTCCCTAAGCCTAAGGGCTGGGAAGCCCCAGGCCTGGGGCTCCCAAAACCTAAGTGCTGGGGCGCCCTGGCCAGGTTCTCCCTAAGCCTAAGGGCTGGGACACCCCAGGCCTGGGGTTCCTTAAGCCTAAGGACTGGGAAGCCCCTGTCCTGGGGCTTCCAAAGCTAAGGGCTGTGGAGTCCCAGGCCTGGGGCTCCGTAAGCCTAAGGGCAGGGGCGCCCCTGGCCTGGGGGACCATAAGCGAACTGCTGGGGCACCCCAGGCTTGGGGCTCCCAAAGCCTAAGTGCTAGGGTGCCCCTGGCCAGGTTCTTCCTAAGCCTAAGGGATGGGGTGCTCCAGGCCTGGGGTTCCTTTATCCTAAGGGCTGGGGCGCCCCAGGCATTGAGGCTTCCTAAGCCTAAGGGCTGGGGCGCCCTAGGCCTGGGGCTTCCTAACTCTAAGAGCTGGGGCGCCCAAGGCCTGGGGCTCCCTAAGCCTAAGTGCTGGGGCGCCCCTGGCCTGGGGTTCCCTAAGCCTAAGGGCTGGGGCGTCCCAGGCCGGGGCTCCCAAAGCCTAAGTGCTGGGGCGCCCCAGGCCAGGTGCTCCCTATGCCTAAGGGCTGGGGCGCCCCAGACATAGGGCTCCCTAAGCCTAAGGGCTGGGGCGCCCCAGGCCTTGGGCTCCCAAAGCCTAAGGACTGGGGGGGCCCAGGCGTGGGGCTCCCTAAGCCTAAGGGCTGGGAAGCCCCAGGCCTGGGGCTCCCAAAACCTAAGTGCTGGGGCGCCCTGGCCAGGTTCTCCCTAAGCCTAAGGGCTGGGACACCCCAGGCCTGGGGTTCCTTAAGCCTAAGGACTGGTAAGCCCCTGTCCTGGGGCTTCCAAAGCTAAGGGCTGTGGAGTCCCAGGCCTGGGGCTCCGTAAGCTTAAGGGCAGGGGCGCCCCTGGCCTGGGGGACCATAAGCGAACTGCTGGGGCACCCCAGGCTTGGGGCTCCCAAAGCCTAAGTGCTAGGGCGTCCCTGGCCAGGTTCTCCCTAAGCCTAAGGGATGGGGTGCTCCAGGCCTGGGGTTCCTTTATCCTAAGGGCTGGGGCGCCCCAGGTATTGAGGCTTCCTAAGCCTAAGGGCTGGGTCGCCCTAGGCCTGGGGCTTCCTAACTATAAGGGCTGGGGCGCCCAAGGCCTGGGGCTCCCTAAGCCTAAGTGCTGGGGCGCCCCTGGCCTGGGGTTCCCTAAGCCTAAGGGCTGAGGCGTCCCAGGCCGGGGCTCCCAAAGCCTAAGTGCTGGGGCGCCCCAGGCCAGGTGCTCCCTATGCCTAAGGGCTGGGGCGCCCCAGGCATAGGGCTCCCTAAGCCTAAGGGCTGGGTCGCCCCAGGCCCGGGTCTTCCTAAGCCTAAGGGCTGGGGCGCCCTAGGCATGTAGCTCCCAAAGCCTAAGGGCTTGGGCGCCCCAGGCCTGGGGCTCCCTAAGCCTAAGGGTGGGGCGCCCCAGGCCTGGGGCTCCCTAAGCCTAAGGGCTGGCGCACCCCTGCCTGGGGTTCCCAAAGCCTAAGGGATGGGGCGCCACAGGCCTGGGGCTCCCAAAGCCTAAAGGCTGGGGCATCCCAGGCCTGGGGCTCCCAAAGCCTACCTGGTGCTCCCTAAGCCTAAGGGCTGGGCGCCCAAGGCCTGGGGCTCCCTAACTCTAAAGGCTGGGGCGCCCAAGACCTGGGGCTCCCTAAGCCTAAGTTCTGGGGCGCCCCAGGCCAGGTGCTCCCTAAGCATAAGTGCTGGGGCGCCCAAGGCCTGGGGCTCCGTAAGCCTAAGGGCTGGGGTGCCCCAGGCCTGGGGCTCCCAAAGCATAAGGGCTGGGGAGCCCCGGGCCTTGGGCTTCCTATGACTAAGGGCTGGGGCTCCCCGGGCCTGGGGCTTCCTAAGCCTAAGGTTTGGGGCGCCCCAAGCCTAGGGCTCCCTAATCCTAAGGGCTGGGGCGCCCCAGGCCTGGGGCTCCCTAAACCTAAATGCTGGGGCGCCCCAGTTCTGGGGCTCCTTAGCCTAAGGGCTGCGTCGCCCCAGGCCTGGGGCTCCCCAGGCCTAATGCCTGGGGCGCCCCAGTCCTGGGGCTCCCAAAGCCTAAGGGCTGGGGAAACCAAGGCCTGGGGCTCCCTAAGCCTAAGTGCTGGGGCGCCCCAGGCCTGGGACTCCCAAAGACAAAGGGCTGGGGTGCCACAGGCCTGGGGCTCCCAAAGCCTAAGGGTTGGGACTCCCCAGGCCTCGGGTCCCAAAGCATAAGGGCTGTTGCGCCCCAGGCCTGCGGCTCCCAAAGCCTAAGGCCTGGGGCACCCCAGGCCTGGGGCTCCCAAAGCCTAAGGGCTTGGGCGCCCAATTCCTGGGGCTCCTTAAGCCTAAGAGCTGGGGCGCCCTGGACTGGGGCTTCCAAAGCCTAAGGGCTGGTGTGCCCCAGGCCTGGGGCTCCCAAATCCTAAGGACTGGGGCGCCCCAGCCCTGTGGCTCCCTAAGCTTAAGGGTTGGGGCGCAAAAGGCCTAGGGCTACCTAAGCCTAAAGGCTTTGGCGCCCCACCTGGGGCTCCCTAAGCCTAAGGGCTGGGGCGTCCCAGGCCTGGGGCTCTCAAAGCCTAAGGGCTGGGGCGCCCCAGGCCTGGGGCTTCCTAAGCCTATAGGTTGGGTCTCCCTATGCCCTGGGGCTCCCTAAGCCTAAGTGCAGGGGCGCCCCAGACCTGGGGCTCCCTAAGCCTAAGGGCTAGGGCGCCCCAGGCCTTAGGCTCCGAAAGCCTAAGGGCTGGGAGGCCCCATGCGTGGAGCTCCCTAAGCCAAAGTGCTGTGGCGCACCAGGCTTGGGGCTCCCTAGGCCTAAGTTATGGGGCGCCCCACCCAGGTGCTCCCTAAGCCTAAGGGCTGGGGCGTCCCAGGCCTGGGGTTCGTTAATCCTAAGGGTTGGGGAGCCCCAGGCATGAGGCTCCCTAAGCCTAAGGGCTGGGGCGCCCTAGGTCTGGGGCTCCCTAACTCTAAGTGCTGGGGCGCCCAAGGCCTGGGGCTCCCTAAGCCTAAGTGCTGGGGCGCCCCAGGCGTGGGGCTCCCTAAGCCTAAGGGCTGGGAAGCCCCAGGCCTGGGGCTCCCAAAACCTAAGTGCTGGGGCGCCCCTGGCCTGGGGTTCCCTAAGCCTAAGGGCTGGGACACCCCAGGCCTGGGGTTCCTTAAGCCTAAGGACTGGGAAGCCCCTGGCCTGGGGCTTCCAAAGCTAAGAGCTGTGGAGTCCCAGGCCTGTGGCTCCGTAAGCCTAAGGGCAGGGGCGCCCCTGGCCTGGGGGACCATAAGCGAACTGCTGGGGCACCCCAGGCTTGGGGCTCCCAAAGCCTAAGTGCTAGGGCGCCCCTGGCCAGGTTCTCCCTAAGCCTAAGGGATGGGGTGCTCCAGGCCTGGGGTTCCTTTATCCTAAGGGCTGGGGCGTCCCTGGCATTGAGGCTTCCTAAGCCTAAGGGCTGGGGCGCCCTAGGCCTGGGGCTTCCTAACTCTAAGAGCTGGGGCGCCCAAGGCCTGGGGCTCCCTAAGCCTAAGTGCTGGGGCGCCCCTGGCCTGGGGTTCCCTAAGCCTAAGGGCTGGGGCGTCCCAGGCCGGGGCTCCCAAAGCCTAAGTGCTGGGGCGCCCCAGGCCAGGTGCTCCCTATGCCTAAGGGCTGGGGCGCCCCAGGCATAGGGCTCCCTAAGCCTATGGGCTGGGTCGCCCCAGGCCCGGGGCTCCCTAAGCCTAAGGGCTGGGGCGCCCTAGGCATGTAGCTCCCAAAGCCTAAGGGCTTGGGCGCCCCAGGCCTGGGGCTCCCTAAGCCTATGGGTGGGGCGCCCCAGGCCTGGGGCTCCCTAAGCCTAAGGGCTGGCGCACCCCTGCCTGGGGTTCCCAAAGCCTAAGGGATGGGGCATCCCAGGCCTGGGGCTCCCAAAACCTACCTGGTGCTCCCTAAGCCTAAGGGCTAGGTCGCCCCAGGCCTGGGCCTCCCAAAGCCTAAGGGTGGGGATCCCCGGGCCTGGGGCGTCCTATGCCTAAGGGCTGGTGCGACCCAGGCGTGGGGCTCCCTAAGCCTAAGGCCTGGGGCTCCCCAACCTGGGGTTTCCTAATTCTAAGGGCTGGGGCGCCCCAGGCCTGGGGCTCCCTTTTCCTAAGGACTGGGGCACCCCAGGCCTGGGGCTCCCAAAGCCTAAGGGTTTGGGGCACCACAGGCCTGGGGCTCCCTAAGCCTAAGGGCTGGGGCGCCCCAGGACTGGGGTCCCAAATACTAAGGGCTGGGGCGCCCCAGGCCTGGGGCTACCTAAGCCTAAGGGCAGGGGCGCCCCAGGCCTGGGGGTCCCTAATCCTAATGGCTGGGGCACCCCAACCCTGGGGATCCATAAGCCTAAGTGCTGGGGCGCCCCAGGCCTGGGGCTCCCTAAGCCTAAGGGCTGGCGCACCCCTGCCTGGGGTTCCCAAAGCCTAAGAGATGGGGCGCCACAGGCCTGGGGCTCCAAAAGCCTAAGGGCTGGGGCATCCCAGGCCTGGGGCTCCCAAAACTTAAGGGCTGGGGAGCACCAGGCCTGGGGCTCCCTAAGCCTATGGAGTGGGTCGCCCCAGGCCCTGGGGCTCCCTAAGCCTAATGGCTGGAGTGCCCCAGGCCTGCGGCTTCCAAAGCCTAAGGGCTGGGGCGCCCCTGGCCAGTTTCTCCCTAAACCTTAGGGCTGGGTCGCACCAGGCTTGAGGCTCCCTAAGCCTAAGGGCTGGGGCGTCCCAGGCATGAGGCACCCTAAGCCTAAGGGCTGGGCGCCCAAGGCCTGGGGCTCCCTAACTCTAAAGGCTGGGGCGCCCAAGGCCTGGGGCTCCCTAAGCCTAAGTTCTGGGGCGCCCCAGGCCAGGTGCTCCCTAAGCATAAGTGCTGGGGCGCCCAAGGCCTGGGGCTCCCTAAGCCTAAGGGCTGTGGCGCCCCAGGCCTGGGGCTCCCAAAGCATAAGGGCTGGGGAGCCCCGGGCCTGGGGCTTCCTATGACTAAGGGCTGGGGCGCTCCAGGCGTGGGCTCCCTATGCCTAAGGGCTGGGGCTCCCCGGGCCTGGGGCTTCCTAAGCCTAAGGTTTGGGGCGCCCCAAGCCTAGGGCTCCCTAATCCTAAGGGCTGGGGCGCCCCAGGCCTGGGGCTCCCTAAACCTAAATGCTGGGGCGCCCCAGTTCTGGGGCTCCTTAGCCTAAGGGCTGTGGCGCCCCAGGCCTGGGGCTCCCAAGGCCTAATGCCTGGGGCGCCCCAGTCCTGGGGCTCCCAAAGCCTAAGGGCTGGGGAAACCAAGGCCTGGGGCTCCCTAAGCCCAAGTGCTGGGGCGCCCCAGGCCTGGGACTCCCAAAGACAAAGGGCTGGGGCGCCACAGGCCTGGGGCTCCCAAAGCCAAAGGGTTGGGACTCCCCAGGCCTTGGGTCCCAAAGCATAAGGGCTGTTGCGCCCCAGGCCTGCGGCTCCCAAAGCCTAAGGCCTGGGGCACCCCAGGCCTGGGGCTCCCAAAGCCTAAGGGCTTGGGCGCCCAATTCCTGGGGCTCCTTAAGCCTAAGAGCTGGGGCGCCCTGGACTGGGGCTTCCAAAGCCTAAGGGCTGGTGCGCCCCAGGCCTTGGGCTCCCAAAGCTAAGGGCTGGGAGGCCCCATTCGTGGAGCTCCCTAAGCCTAAGGGCTGGGAAGCCCCAGGCCTGGGGCTCCCAAAGCCTACGTGCTGGGGCGCCCCTGGCCAGGTTCACCCTAAGCCTAAGCGCTGGGGCGCCCCAGGCCTGGGGTTCCTTAAGCCTAAGGGGTGGGGCGCCCCAGGAATGAGGCACCCTAAGCCTAAGGACTGGGGCGTCCCAGGCCTGGGGTTCGTTAATCCTAAGGGTTGGGGAGCCCCAGGCATGAGGCTCCCTAAGCCTAAGGGCTGGGGCGCCCTATGTCTGGGGCTCCCTAACTCTAAGGGCTGGGGCGCCAAAGGCCTGGGGCTCCCTAAGCCTAAGTGCTGGGGCGCCCCAGGCCTGGGGCTCCCTAAGCCTAAGGGCTGGGGCTTCCCAGTCCGGGGCTCCCAAAGCCTAAGGGCTGGGGCGCCCAAGGCCTGGGGCTCCCTTAGCCTAAGGGCATGGGCACCCCAGGCCCGGGGCTCCCTAAGCCTAATGGCTGGGGCACCCCAGTCCTGGGGCACCAAAAGCCTAATGGCTAGAGCGCCCTAGGCCTGCAGCTCCCAAAGCCTAAAGGCTGGGGCGCCCAGGCCTGGGGCTCCTAAAGGCTAAGGATTGGGGCGCGCCAGGCTTGGGGCTCCCTAAGCCTAAGGGCTGGGGCGCCCCTGGCCTGGGGCTCCCTAAGCCTAAGGTCTGTGGCGCCCCAGGCCTTGGGCTCCCAAAGCCTACGGGTTGGGGGGCCCCAGGCGTGGGGCTCCCTAAGCCTAAGGGCTGGGGCGCCCCAGGCCTGGGGCGCCCAAAGCCTAAGGGCTGGGGCGCCCCAGGCCTTGGGCTCCCAAAGCCTAAATGCTGGGGCGCCTCTGGCCTGGGGCTCCCTAAGCCTAAGGGCTGGGGCTCCCCAAACTGGGGCTTCCTAAGCCTAAGGGCTGGGGCACCCCAAGCCTGGGGCTCCCTAATGCTAAGGGCTGGGGCACCCCAGGCCTTGGGCTCCCTAAACCTAAATACTTGGGCGCCCCAGTCCTGGGGCTCCATAACCTAAAGGCTGGGGCGCCACAGGTCTGGGGCTCCCAAGGCCTAATGACTGGGGCACCCCAGTCCTGGGGCTCCCAAAGCCTAAAGGCTGGGACAACCCAGGCCTCGGGCTCCCTAAGCTTAAGGGCTGGGGCGCCCAAGGCTTGGGGCTCCCTAAGCCTAAAGGCTTTGGCGCCCCACCTGGGGCTCCCTAAGCCTAAGTGCTGGGGCACCCCAGGCCTGGGGCTACCTAAGCCTAAGGGCTGGGGCGCCCCAAGCCTGGGATTCGCTAAGCCTAATGGCTGGGGCGCCCCAGGCCTTGGGCTCCCAAAGCGTAAGTGATAGGGCGCCACAGGCCTGAGGCTCCCTAAGCCTAAGGGTTGGGGCGCCCCATGCCTTGGGCTCCCAAAGCCTAAGGACTGGGGGGGCCCAGGCGTGGGGTTCCCTAAGCCTAAGGGCTGGGAAGCCCCAGGCCTGGGGCTCCCAAAACCTAAGTGCTGGGGCGCCCTGGCCAGGTTCTCCCTAAGCCTAAGGGCTGGGACACCCCAGGCCTGGGGTTCCTTAAGCCTAAGGACTGGGAAGCCCCTGTCCTGGGGCTTCCAAAGCTAAGGGCTGTGGAGTCCCAGGCCTGGGGCTCCGTAAGCCTAAGGGCAGGGGCGCCCCTGGCCTGGGGGACCATAAGCGAACTGCTGGGGCACCCCAGGCTTGGGGCTCCCAAAGCCTAAGTGCTAGGGTGCCCCTGGCCAGGTTCTTCCTAAGCCTAAGGGATGGGGTGCTCCAGGCCTGGGGTTCCTTTATCCTAAGGGCTGGGGCGCCCCAGGCATTGAGGCTTCCTAAGCCTAAGGGCTGGGGCGCCCTAGGCCTGGGGCTTCCTAACTCTAAGAGCTGGGGCGCCCAAGGCCTGGGGCTCCCTAAGCCTAAGTGCTGGGGCGCCCCTGGCCTGGGGTTCCCTAAGCCTAAGGGCTGGGGCGTCCCAGGCCGGGGCTCCCAAAGCCTAAGTGCTGGGGCGCCCCAGGCCAGGTGCTCCCTATGCCTAAGGGCTGGGGCGCCCCAGACATAGGGCTCCCTAAGCCTAAGGGCTGGGGCGCCCCAGGCCTTGGGCTCCCAAAGCCTAAGGACTGGGGGGGCCCAGGCGTGGGGCTCCCTAAGCCTAAGGGCTGGGAAGCCCCAGGCCTGGGGCTCCCAAAACCTAAGTGCTGGGGCGCCCTGGCCAGGTTCTCCCTAAGCCTAAGGGCTGGGACACCCCAGGCCTGGGGTTCCTTAAGCCTAAGGACTGGTAAGCCCCTGTCCTGGGGCTTCCAAAGCTAAGGGCTGTGGAGTCCCAGGCCTGGGGCTCCGTAAGCTTAAGGGCAGGGGCGCCCCTGGCCTGGGGGACCATAAGCGAACTGCTGGGGCACCCCAGGCTTGGGGCTCCCAAAGCCTAAGTGCTAGGGCGTCCCTGGCCAGGTTCTCCCTAAGCCTAAGGGATGGGGTGCTCCAGGCCTGGGGTTCCTTTATCCTAAGGGCTGGGGCGCCCCAGGTATTGAGGCTTCCTAAGCCTAAGGGCTGGGTCGCCCTAGGCCTGGGGCTTCCTAACTATAAGGGCTGGGGCGCCCAAGGCCTGGGGCTCCCTAAGCCTAAGTGCTGGGGCGCCCCTGGCCTGGGGTTCCCTAAGCCTAAGGGCTGAGGCGTCCCAGGCCGGGGCTCCCAAAGCCTAAGTGCTGGGGCGCCCCAGGCCAGGTGCTCCCTATGCCTAAGGGCTGGGGCGCCCCAGGCATAGGGCTCCCTAAGCCTAAGGGCTGGGTCGCCCCAGGCCCGGGGCTTCCTAAGCCTAAGGGCTGGGGCGCCCTAGGCATGTAGCTCCCAAAGCCTAAGGGCTTGGGCGCCCCAGGCCTGGGGCTCCCTAAGCCTAAGGGTGGGGCGCCCCAGGCCTGGGGCTCCCTAAGCCTAAGGGCTGGCGCACCCCTGCCTGGGGTTCCCAAAGCCTAAGGGATGGGGCGCCACAGGCCTGGGGCTCCCAAAGCCTAAAGGCTGGGGCATCCCAGGCCTGGGGCTCCCAAAGCCTACCTGGTGCTCCCTAAGCCTAAGGGCTGGGCGCCCAAGGCCTGGGGCTCCCTAACTCTAAAGGCTGGGGCGCCCAAGACCTGGGGCTCCCTAAGCCTAAGTTCTGGGGCGCCCCAGGCCAGGTGCTCCCTAAGCATAAGTGCTGGGGCGCCCAAGGCCTGGGGCTCCGTAAGCCTAAGGGCTGGGGTGCCCCAGGCCTGGGGCTCCCAAAGCATAAGGGCTGGGGAGCCCCGGGCCTTGGGCTTCCTATGACTAAGGGCTGGGGCTCCCCGGGCCTGGGGCTTCCTAAGCCTAAGGTTTGGGGCGCCCCAAGCCTAGGGCTCCCTAATCCTAAGGGCTGGGGCGCCCCAGGCCTGGGGCTCCCTAAACCTAAATGCTGGGGCGCCCCAGTTCTGGGGCTCCTTAGCCTAAGGGCTGTGGCGCCCCAGGCCTGGGGCTCCCAAGGCCTAATGCCTGGGGCGCCCCAGTCCTGGGGCTCCCAAAGCCTAAGGGCTGGGGAAACCAAGGCCTGGGGCTCCCTAAGCCCAAGTGCTGGGGCGCCCCAGGCCTGGGACTCCCAAAGACAAAGGGCTGGGGCGCCACAGGCCTGGGGCTCCCAAAGCCAAAGGGTTGGGACTCCCCAGGCCTTGGGTCCCAAAGCATAAGGGCTGTTGCGCCCCAGGCCTGCGGCTCCCAAAGCCTAAGGCCTGGGGCACCCCAGGCCTGGGGCTCCCAAAGCCTAAGTGCTTGGGCGCCCAATTCCTGGGGCTCCTTAAGCCTAAGAGCTGGGGCGCCCTGGACTGGGGCTTCCAAAGCCTAAGGGCTGGTGCGCCCCAGGCCTTGGGCTCCCAAAGCTAAGGGCTGGGAGGCCCCATGCGTGGAGCTCCCTAAGCCTAAGGGCTGGGAAGCCCCAGGCCTGGGGCTCCCAAAGCCTACGTGCTGGGGCGCCCCTGGCCAGGTTCACCCTAAGCCTAAGCGCTGGGGCGCCCCAGGCCTGGGGTTCCTTAAGCCTAAGGGGTGGGGCGCCCCAGGAATGAGGCACCCTAAGCCTAAGGACTGGGGCGTCCCAGGCCTGGGGTTCGTTAATCCTAAGGGTTGGGGAGCCCCAGGCATGAGGCTCCCTAAGCCTAAGGGCTGGGGCGCCCTATGTCTGGGGCTCCCTAACTCTAAGGGCTGGGGCGCCAAAGGCCTGGGGCTCCCTAAGCCTAAGTGCTGGGGCGCCCCAGGCCTGGGGCTCCCTAAGCCTAAGGGCTGGGGCTTCCCAGTCCGGGGCTCCCAAAGCCTAAGGGCTGGGGCGCCCAAGGCCTGGGGCTCCCTTAGCCTAAGGGCATGGGCACCCCAGGCCCGGGGCTCCCTAAGCCTAATGGCTGGGGCACCCCAGTCCTGGGGCACCAAAAGCCTAATGGCTAGAGCGCCCTAGGCCTGCGGCTCCCAAAGCCTAAAGGCTGGGGCGCCCAGGCCTGGGGCTCCTAAAGGCTAAGGATTGGGGCGCGCCAGGCTTGGGGCTCCCTAAGCCTAAGGGCTGGGGCGCCCCTGGCCTGGGGCTCCCTAAGCCTAAGGTCTGTGGCGCCCCAGGCCTTGGGCTCCCAAAGCCTAAGGGTTGGGGGGCCCCAGGCGTGGGGCTCCCTAAGCCTAAGGGCTGGGGCGCCCCAGGCCTGGGGCGCCCAAAGCCTAAGGGCTGGGGCGCCCCAGGCCTTGGGCTCCCAAAGCCTAAATGCTGGGGCGCCTCTGGCCTGGGGCTCCCTAAGCCTAAGGGCTGGGGCTCCCCAAACTGGGGCTTCCTAAGCCTTAGGGCTGGGGCACCCCAAGCCTGGGGCTCCCTAATGCTAAGGGCTGGGGCACCCCAGGCCTTGGGCTCCCTAAACCTAAATACTTGGGCGCCCCAGTCCTGGGGCTCCATAACCTAAAGGCTGGGGCGCCACAGGTCTGGGGCTCCCAAGCCCTAATGACTGGGGCACCCCAGTCCTGGGGCTCCCAAAGCCTAAAGGCTGGGACAACCCAGGCCTCGGGCTCCCTAAGCTTAAGGGCTGGGGCGCCCAAGGCTTGGGGCTCCCTAAGCCTAAAGGCTTTGGCGCCCCACCTGGGGCTCCCTAAGCCTAAGTGCTGGGGCACCCCAGGCCTGGGGCTACCTAAGCCTAAGGGCTGGGGCGCCCCAAGCCTGGGATTCGCTAAGCCTAATGGCTGGGGCGCCCCAGGCCTTGGGCTCCCAAAGCGTAAGTGATAGGGCGCCACAGGCCTGAGGCTCCCTAAGCCTAAGGGTTGGGGCGCCCCATGCCTTGGGCTCCCAAAGCCTAAGGACTGGGGGGGCCCAGGCGTGGGGTTCCCTAAGCCTAAGGGCTGGGAAGCCCCAGGCCTGGGGCTCCCAAAACCTAAGTGCTGGGGCGCCCTGGCCAGGTTCTCCCTAAGCCTAAGGGCTGGGACACCCCAGGCCTGGGGTTCCTTAAGCCTAAGGACTGGGAAGCCCCTGTCCTGGGGCTTCCAAAGCTAAGGGCTGTGGAATCCCAGGCCTGGGGCTCCGTAAGCCTAAGGGCAGGGGCGCCCCTGGCCTGGGGGACCATAAGCGAACTGCTGGGGCACCCCAGGCTTGGGGCTCCCAAAGCCTAAGTGCTAGGGTGCCCCTGGCCAGGTTCTTCCTAAGCCTAAGGGATGGGGTGCTCCAGGCCTGGGGTTCCTTTATCCTAAGGGCTGGGGCGCCCCAGGCATTGAGGCTTCCTAAGCCTAAGGGCTGGGGCGCCCTAGGCCTGGGGCTTCCTAACTCTAAGAGCTGGGGCGCCCAAGGCCTGGGGCTCCCTAAGCCTAAGTGCTGGGGCGCCCCTGGCCTGGGGTTCCCTAAGCCTAAGGGCTGGGGCGTCCCAGGCCGGGGCTCCCAAAGCCTAAGTGCTGGGGCGCCCCAGGCCAGGTGCTCCCTATGCCTAAGGGCTGGGGCGCCCCAGACATAGGGCTCCCTAAGCCTAAGGGCTGGGGCGCCCCAGGCCTTGGGCTCCCAAAGCCTAAGGACTGGGGGGGCCCAGGCGTGGGGCTCCCTAAGCCTAAGGGCTGGGAAGCCCCAGGCCTGGGGCTCCCAAAACCTAAGTGCTGGGGCGCCCTGGCCAGGTTCTCCCTAAGCCTAAGGGCTGGGACACCCCAGGCCTGGGGTTCCTTAAGCCTAAGGACTGGTAAGCCCCTGTCCTGGGGCTTCCAAAGCTAAGGGCTGTGGAGTCCCAGGCCTGGGGCTCCGTAAGCTTAAGGGCAGGGGCGCCCCTGGCCTGGGGGACCATAAGCGAACTGCTGGGGCACCCCAGGCTTGGGGCTCCCAAAGCCT
This sequence comes from Tenrec ecaudatus, assembly GCF_050624435.1. Taxonomy (NCBI): domain Eukaryota; kingdom Metazoa; phylum Chordata; class Mammalia; order Afrosoricida; family Tenrecidae; genus Tenrec; species Tenrec ecaudatus. Next base: position 361,720 of record NW_027458075.1, read on the forward strand.
AAGTGCTAGGGCGTCCCTGGCCAGGTTCTCCCTAAGCCTAAGGGATGGGGTGCTCCAGGCCTGGGGTTCCTTTATCCTAAGGGCTGGGGCGCCCCAGGTATTGAGGCTTCCTAAGCCTAAGGGCTGGGTCGCCCTAGGCCTGGGGCTTCCTAACTATAAGGGCTGGGGCGCCCAAGGCCTGGGGCTCCCTAAGCCTAAGTGCTGGGGCGCCCCTGGCCTGGGGTTCCCTAAGCCTAAGGGCTGAGGCGTCCCAGGCCGGGGCTCCCAAAGCCTAAGTGCTGGGGCGCCCCAGGCCAGGTGCTCCCTATGCCTAAGGGCTGGGGCGCCCCAGGCATAGGGCTCCCTAAGCCTAAGGGCTGGGTCGCCCCAGGCCCGGGGCTTCCTAAGCCTAAGGGCTGGGGCGCCCTAGGCATGTAGCTCCCAAAGCCTAAGGGCTTGGGCGCCCCAGGCCTGGGGCTCCCTAAGCCTAAGGGTGGGGCGCCCCAGGCCTGGGGCTCCCTAAGCCTAAGGGCTGGCGCACCCCTGCCTGGGGTTCCCAAAGCCTAAGGGATGGGGCGCCACAGGCCTGGGGCTCCCAAAGCCTAAAGGCTGGGGCATCCCAGGCCTGGGGCTCCCAAAGCCTACCTGGTGCTCCCTAAGCCTAAGGGCTGGGCGCCCAAGGCCTGGGGCTCCCTAACTCTAAAGGCTGGGGCGCCCAAGACCTGGGGCTCCCTAAGCCTAAGTTCTGGGGCGCCCCAGGCCAGGTGCTCCCTAAGCATAAGTGCTGGGGCGCCCAAGGCCTGGGGCTCCGTAAGCCTAAGGGCTGGGGTGCCCCAGGCCTGGGGCTCCCAAAGCATAAGGGCTGGGGAGCCCCGGGCCTTGGGCTTCCTATGACTAAGGGCTGGGGCTCCCCGGGCCTGGGGCTTCCTAAGCCTAAGGTTTGGGGCGCCCCAAGCCTAGGGCTCCCTAATCCTAAGGGCTGGGGCGCCCCAGGCCTGGGGCTCCCTAAACCTAAATGCTGGGGCGCCCCAGTTCTGGGGCTCCTTAGCCTAAGGGCTGCGTCGCCCCAGGCCTGGGGCTCCCCAGGCCTAATGCCTGGGGCGCCCCAGTCCTGGGGCTCCCAAAGCCTAAGGGCTGGGGAAACCAAGGCCTGGGGCTCCCTAAGCCTAAGTGCTGGGGCGCCCCAGGCCTGGGACTCCCAAAGACAAAGGGCTGGGGTGCCACAGGCCTGGGGCTCCCAAAGCCTAAGGGTTGGGACTCCCCAGGCCTCGGGTCCCAAAGCATAAGGGCTGTTGCGCCCCAGGCCTGCGGCTCCCAAAGCCTAAGGCCTGGGGCACCCCAGGCCTGGGGCTCCCAAAGCCTAAGGGCTTGGGCGCCCAATTCCTGGGGCTCCTTAAGCCTAAGAGCTGGGGCGCCCTGGACTGGGGCTTCCAAAGCCTAAGGGCTGGTGTGCCCCAGGCCTGGGGCTCCCAAATCCTAAGGACTGGGGCGCCCCAGCCCTGTGGCTCCCTAAGCTTAAGGGTTGGGGCGCAAAAGGCCTAGGGCTACCTAAGCCTAAAGGCTTTGGCGCCCCACCTGGGGCTCCCTAAGCCTAAGGGCTGGGGCGTCCCAGGCCTGGGGCTCTCAAAGCCTAAGGGCTGGGGCGCCCCAGGCCTGGGGCTTCCTAAGCCTATAGGTTGGGTCTCCCTATGCCCTGGGGCTCCCTAAGCCTAAGTGCAGGGGCGCCCCAGACCTGGGGCTCCCTAAGCCTAAGGGCTAGGGCGCCCCAGGCCTTAGGCTCCGAAAGCCTAAGGGCTGGGAGGCCCCATGCGTGGAGCTCCCTAAGCCTAAGTGCTGTGGCGCACCAGGCCTGGGGCTCCCTAGGCCTAAGTTATGGGGCGCCCCACCCAGGTGCTCCCTAAGCCTAAGGGCTGGGGCGTCCCAGGCCTGGGGTTCGTTAATCCTAAGGGTTGGGGAGCCCCAGGCATGAGGCTCCCTAAGCCTAAGGGCTGGGGCGCCCTAGGTCAGGGGCTCCCTAACTCTAAGTGCTGGGGCGCCCAAGGCCTGTGGCTCCCTAAGCCTAAGTGCTGGGGCGCCCCAGGCGTGGGGCTCCCTAAGCCTAAGGGCTGGGAAGCCCCAGGCCTGGGGCTCCCAAAACCTAAGTGCTGGGGCGCCCCTGGCCTGGGGTTCCCTAAGCCTAAGGGCTGGGACACCCCAGGCCTGGGGTTCCTTAAGCCTAAGGACTGGGAAGCCCCTGGCCTGGGGCTTCCAAAGCTAAGAGCTGTGGAGTCCCAGGCCTGTGGCTCCGTAAGCCTAAGGGCAGGGGCGCCCCTGGCCTGGGGGACCATAAGCGAACTGCTGGGGCACCCCAGGCTTGGGGCTCCCAAAGCCTAAGTGCTAGGGCGCCCCTGGCCAGGTTCTCCCTAAGCCTAAGGGATGGGGTGCTCCAGGCCTGGGGTTCCTTTATCCTAAGGGCTGGGGCGTCCCTGGCATTGAGGCTTCCTAAGCCTAAGGGCTGGGGCGCCCTAGGCCTGGGGCTTCCTAACTCTAAGAGCTGGGGCGCCCAAGGCCTGGGGCTCCCTAAGCCTAAGTGCTGGGGCGCCCCTGGCCTGGGGTTCCCTAAGCCTAAGGGCTGGGGCGTCCCAGGCCGGGGCTCCCAAAGCCTAAGTGCTGGGGCGCCCCAGGCCAGGTGCTCCCTATGCCTAAGGGCTGGGGCGCCCCAGGCATAGGGCTCCCTAAGCCTATGGGCTGGGTCGCCCCAGGCCCGGGGCTCCCTAAGCCTAAGGGCTGGGGCGCCCTAGGCATGTAGCTCCCAAAGCCTAAGGGCTTGGGCGCCCCAGGCCTGGGGCTCCCTAAGCCTATGGGTGGGGCGCCCCAGGCCTGGGGCTCCCTAAGCCTAAGGGCTGGCGCACCCCTGCCTGGGGTTCCCAAAGCCTAAGGGATGGGGCATCCCAGGCCTGGGGCTCCCAAAACCTACCTGGTGCTCCCTAAGCCTAAGGGCTAGGTCGCCCCAGGCCTGGGCCTCCCAAAGCCTAAGGGTGGGGATCCCCGGGCCTGGGGCGTCCTATGCCTAAGGGCTGGTGCGACCCAGGCGTGGGGCTCCCTAAGCCTAAGGCCTGGGGCTCCCCAACCTGGGGTTTCCTAATTCTAAGGGCTGGGGCGCCCCAGGCCTGGGGCTCCCTTTTCCTAAGGACTGGGGCACCCCAGGCCTGGGGCTCCCAAAGCCTAAGGGTTTGGGGCACCACAGGCCTGGGGCTCCCTAAGCCTAAGGGCTGGGGCGCCCCAGGACTGGGGTCCCAAATACTAAGGGCTGGGGCGCCCCAGGCCTGGGGCTACCTAAGCCTAAGGGCAGGGGCGCCCCAGGCCTGGGGGTCCCTAATCCTAATGGCTGGGGCACCCCAACCCTGGGGATCCATAAGCCTAAGTGCTGGGGCGCCCCAGGCCTGGGGCTCCCTAAGCCTAAGGGCTGGCGCACCCCTGCCTGGGGTTCCCAAAGCCTAAGAGATGGGGCGCCACAGGCCTGGGGCTCCAAAAGCCTAAGGGCTGGGGCATCCCAGGCCTGGGGCTCCCAAAACTTAAGGGCTGGGGAGCACCAGGCCTGGGGCTCCCTAAGCCTATGGAGTGGGTCGCCCCAGGCCCTGGGGCTCCCTAAGCCTAATGGCTGGAGTGCCCCAGGCCTGCGGCTTCCAAAGCCTAAGGGCTGGGGCGCCCCTGGCCAGTTTCTCCCTAAACCTTAGGGCTGGGTCGCACCAGGCTTGAGGCTCCCTAAGCCTAAGGGCTGGGGCGTCCCAGGCATGAGGCACCCTAAGCCTAAGGGCTGGGCGCCCAAGGCCTGGGGCTCCCTAACTCTAAAGGCTGGGGCGCCCAAGGCCTGGGGCTCCCTAAGCCTAAGTTCTGGGGCGCCCCAGGCCAGGTGCTCCCTAAGCATAAGTGCTGGGGCGCCCAAGGCCTGGGGCTCCCTAAGCCTAAGGGCTGTGGCGCCCCAGGCCTGGGGCTCCCAAAGCATAAGGGCTGGGGAGCCCCGGGCCTGGGGCTTCCTATGACTAAGGGCTGGGGCGCTCCAGGCGTGGGCTCCCTATGCCTAAGGGCTGGGGCTCCCCGGGCCTGGGGCTTCCTAAGCCTAAGGTTTGGGGCGCCCCAAGCCTAGGGCTCCCTAATCCTAAGGGCTGGGGCGCCCCAGGCCTGGGGCTCCCTAAACCTAAATGCTGGGGCGCCCCAGTTCTGGGGCTCCTTAGCCTAAGGGCTGTGGCGCCCCAGGCCTGGGGCTCCCAAGGCCTAATGCCTGGGGCGCCCCAGTCCTGGGGCTCCCAAAGCCTAAGGGCTGGGGAAACCAAGGCCTGGGGCTCCCTAAGCCCAAGTGCTGGGGCGCCCCAGGCCTGGGACTCCCAAAGACAAAGGGCTGGGGCGCCACAGGCCTGGGGCTCCCAAAGCCAAAGGGTTGGGACTCCCCAGGCCTTGGGTCCCAAAGCATAAGGGCTGTTGCGCCCCAGGCCTGCGGCTCCCAAAGCCTAAGGCCTGGGGCACCCCAGGCCTGGGGCTCCCAAAGCCTAAGGGCTTGGGCGCCCAATTCCTGGGGCTCCTTAAGCCTAAGAGCTGGGGCGCCCTGGACTGGGGCTTCCAAAGCCTAAGGGCTGGTGCGCCCCAGGCCTTGGGCTCCCAAAGCTAAGGGCTGGGAGGCCCCATTCGTGGAGCTCCCTAAGCCTAAGGGCTGGGAAGCCCCAGGCCTGGGGCTCCCAAAGCCTACGTGCTGGGGCGCCCCTGGCCAGGTTCACCCTAAGCCTAAGCGCTGGGGCGCCCCAGGCCTGGGGTTCCTTAAGCCTAAGGGGTGGGGCGCCCCAGGAATGAGGCACCCTAAGCCTAAGGACTGGGGCGTCCCAGGCCTGGGGTTCGTTAATCCTAAGGGTTGGGGAGCCCCAGGCATGAGGCTCCCTAAGCCTAAGGGCTGGGGCGCCCTATGTCTGGGGCTCCCTAACTCTAAGGGCTGGGGCGCCAAAGGCCTGGGGCTCCCTAAGCCTAAGTGCTGGGGCGCCCCAGGCCTGGGGCTCCCTAAGCCTAAGGGCTGGGGCTTCCCAGTCCGGGGCTCCCAAAGCCTAAGGGCTGGGGCGCCCAAGGCCTGGGGCTCCCTTAGCCTAAGGGCATGGGCACCCCAGGCCCGGGGCTCCCTAAGCCTAATGGCTGGGGCACCCCAGTCCTGGGGCACCAAAAGCCTAATGGCTAGAGCGCCCTAGGCCTGCGGCTCCCAAAGCCTAAAGGCTGGGGCGCCCAGGCCTGGGGCTCCTAAAGGCTAAGGATTGGGGCGCGCCAGGCTTGGGGCTCCCTAAGCCTAAGGTCTGTGGCGCCCCAGGCCTTGGGCTCCCAAAGCCTAAGGGTTGGGGGGCCCCAGGCGTGGGGCTCCCTAAGCCTAAGGGCTGGGGCGCCCCAGGCCTGGGGCGCCCAAAGCCTAAGGGCTGGGGCGCCCCAGGCCTTGGGCTCCCAAAGCCTAAATGCTGGGGCGCCTCTGGCCTGGGGCTCCCTAAGCCTAAGGGCTGGGGCTCCCCAAACTGGGGCTTCCTAAGCCTAAGGGCTGGGGCACCCCAAGCCTGGGGCTCCCTAATGCTAAGGGCTGGGGCACCCCAGGCCTTGGGCTCCCTAAACCTAAATACTTGGGCGCCCCAGTCCTGGGGCTCCATAACCTAAAGGCTGGGGCGCCACAGGTCTGGGGCTCCCAAGGCCTAATGACTGGGGCACCCCAGTCCTGGGGCTCCCAAAGCCTAAAGGCTGGGACAACCCAGGCCTCGGGCTCCCTAAGCTTAAGGGCTGGGGCGCCCAAGGCTTGGGGCTCCCTAAGCCTAAAGGCTTTGGCGCCCCACCTGGGGCTCCCTAAGCCTAAGTGCTGGGGCACCCCAGGCCTGGGGCTACCTAAGCCTAAGGGCTGGGGCGCCCCAAGCCTGGGATTCGCTAAGCCTAATGGCTGGGGCGCCCCAGGCCTTGGGCTCCCAAAGCGTAAGTGATAGGGCGCCACAGGCCTGAGGCTCCCTAAGCCTAAGGGTTGGGGCGCCCCATGCCTTGGGCTCCCAAAGCCTAAGGACTGGGGGGGCCCAGGCGTGGGGTTCCCTAAGCCTAAGGGCTGGGAAGCCCCAGGCCTGGGGCTCCCAAAACCTAAGTGCTGGGGCGCCCTGGCCAGGTTCTCCCTAAGCCTAAGGGCTGGGACACCCCAGGCCTGGGGTTCCTTAAGCCTAAGGACTGGGAAGCCCCTGTCCTGGGGCTTCCAAAGCTAAGGGCTGTGGAGTCCCAGGCCTGGGGCTCCGTAAGCCTAAGGGCAGGGGCGCCCCTGGCCTGGGGGACCATAAGCGAACTGCTGGGGCACCCCAGGCTTGGGGCTCCCAAAGCCTAAGTGCTAGGGTGCCCCTGGCCAGGTTCTTCCTAAGCCTAAGGGATGGGGTGCTCCAGGCCTGGGGTTCCTTTATCCTAAGGGCTGGGGCGCCCCAGGCATTGAGGCTTCCTAAGCCTAAGGGCTGGGGCGCCCTAGGCCTGGGGCTTCCTAACTCTAAGAGCTGGGGCGCCCAAGGCCTGGGGCTCCCTAAGCCTAAGTGCTGGGGCGCCCCTGGCCTGGGGTTCCCTAAGCCTAAGGGCTGGGGCGTCCCAGGCCGGGGCTCCCAAAGCCTAAGTGCTGGGGCGCCCCAGGCCAGGTGCTCCCTATGCCTAAGGGCTGGGGCGCCCCAGACATAGGGCTCCCTAAGCCTAAGGGCTGGGGCGCCCCAGGCCTTGGGCTCCCAAAGCCTAAGGACTGGGGGGGCCCAGGCGTGGGGCTCCCTAAGCCTAAGGGCTGGGAAGCCCCAGGCCTGGGGCTCCCAAAACCTAAGTGCTGGGGCGCCCTGGCCAGGTTCTCCCTAAGCCTAAGGGCTGGGACACCCCAGGCCTGGGGTTCCTTAAGCCTAAGGACTGGTAAGCCCCTGTCCTGGGGCTTCCAAAGCTAAGGGCTGTGGAGTCCCAGGCCTGGGGCTCCGTAAGCTTAAGGGCAGGGGCGCCCCTGGCCTGGGGGACCATAAGCGAACTGCTGGGGCACCCCAGGCTTGGGGCTCCCAAAGCCTAAGTGCTAGGGCGTCCCTGGCCAGGTTCTCCCTAAGCCTAAGGGATGGGGTGCTCCAGGCCTGGGGTTCCTTTATCCTAAGGGCTGGGGCGCCCCAGGTATTGAGGCTTCCTAAGCCTAAGGGCTGGGTCGCCCTAGGCCTGGGGCTTCCTAACTATAAGGGCTGGGGCGCCCAAGGCCTGGGGCTCCCTAAGCCTAAGTGCTGGGGCGCCCCTGGCCTGGGGTTCCCTAAGCCTAAGGGCTGAGGCGTCCCAGGCCGGGGCTCCCAAAGCCTAAGTGCTGGGGCGCCCCAGGCCAGGTGCTCCCTATGCCTAAGGGCTGGGGCGCCCCAGGCATAGGGCTCCCTAAGCCTAAGGGCTGGGTCGCCCCAGGCCCGGGGCTTCCTAAGCCTAAGGGCTGGGGCGCCCTAGGCATGTAGCTCCCAAAGCCTAAGGGCTTGGGCGCCCCAGGCCTGGGGCTCCCTAAGCCTAAGGGTGGGGCGCCCCAGGCCTGGGGCTCCCTAAGCCTAAGGGCTGGCGCACCCCTGCCTGGGGTTCCCAAAGCCTAAGGGATGGGGCGCCACAGGCCTGGGGCTCCCAAAGCCTAAAGGCTGGGGCATCCCAGGCCTGGGGCTCCCAAAGCCTACCTGGTGCTCCCTAAGCCTAAGGGCTGGGCGCCCAAGGCCTGGGGCTCCCTAACTCTAAAGGCTGGGGCGCCCAAGACCTGGGGCTCCCTAAGCCTAAGTTCTGGGGCGCCCCAGGCCAGGTGCTCCCTAAGCATAAGTGCTGGGGCGCCCAAGGCCTGGGGCTCCGTAAGCCTAAGGGCTGGGGTGCCCCAGGCCTGGGGCTCCCAAAGCATAAGGGCTGGGGAGCCCCGGGCCTTGGGCTTCCTATGACTAAGGGCTGGGGCTCCCCGGGCCTGGGGCTTCCTAAGCCTAAGGTTTGGGGCGCCCCAAGCCTAGGGCTCCCTAATCCTAAGGGCTGGGGCGCCCCAGGCCTGGGGCTCCCTAAACCTAAATGCTGGGGCGCCCCAGTTCTGGGGCTCCTTAGCCTAAGGGCTGCGTCGCCCCAGGCCTGGGGCTCCCCAGGCCTAATGCCTGGGGCGCCCCAGTCCTGGGGCTCCCAAAGCCTAAGGGCTGGGGAAACCAAGGCCTGGGGCTCCCTAAGCCTAAGTGCTGGGGCGCCCCAGGCCTGGGACTCCCAAAGACAAAGGGCTGGGGTGCCACAGGCCTGGGGCTCCCAAAGCCTAAGGGTTGGGACTCCCCAGGCCTCGGGTCCCAAAGCATAAGGGCTGTTGCGCCCCAGGCCTGCGGCTCCCAAAGCCTAAGGCCTGGGGCACCCCAGGCCTGGGGCTCCCAAAGCCTAAGGGCTTGGGCGCCCAATTCCTGGGGCTCCTTAAGCCTAAGAGCTGGGGCGCCCTGGACTGGGGCTTCCAAAGCCTAAGGGCTGGTGTGCCCCAGGCCTGGGGCTCCCAAATCCTAAGGACTGGGGCGCCCCAGCCCTGTGGCTCCCTAAGCTTAAGGGTTGGGGCGCAAAAGGCCTAGGGCTACCTAAGCCTAAAGGCTTTGGCGCCCCACCTGGGGCTCCCTAAGCCTAAGGGCTGGGGCGTCCCAGGCCTGGGGCTCTCAAAGCCTAAGGGCTGGGGCGCCCCAGGCCTGGGGCTTCCTAAGCCTATAGGTTGGGTCTCCCTATGCCCTGGGGCTCCCTAAGCCTAAGTGCAGGGGCGCCCCAGACCTGGGGCTCCCTAAGCCTAAGGGCTAGGGCGCCCCAGGCCTTAGGCTCCGAAAGCCTAAGGGCTGGGAGGCCCCATGCGTGGAGCTCCCTAAGCCTAAGTGCTGTGGCGCACCAGGCCTGGGGCTCCCTAGGCCTAAGTTATGGGGCGCCCCACCCAGGTGCTCCCTAAGCCTAAGGGCTGGGGCGTCCCAGGCCTGGGGTTCGTTAATCCTAAGGGTTGGGGAGCCCCAGGCATGAGGCTCCCTAAGCCTAAGGGCTGGGGCGCCCTAGGTCTGGGGCTCCCTAACTCTAAGTGCTGGGGCGCCCAAGGCCTTGGGCTCCCTAAGCCTAAGTGCTGGGGCGCCCCAGGCGTGGGGCTCCCTAAGCCTAAGGGCTGGGAAGCCCCAGGCCTGGGGCTCCCAAAACCTAAGTGCTGGGGCGCCCCTGGCCTGGGGTTCCCTAAGCCTAAGGGCTGGGACACCCCAGGCCTGGGGTTCCTTAAGCCTAAGGACTGGGAAGCCCCTGGCCTGGGGCTTCCAAAGCTAAGAGCTGTGGAGTCCCAGGCCTGTGGCTCCGTAAGCCTAAGGGCAGGGGCGCCCCTGGCCTGGGGGACCATAAGCGAACTGCTGGGGCACCCCAGGCTTGGGGCTCCCAAAGCCTAAGTGCTAGGGCGCCCCTGGCCAGGTTCTCCCTAAGCCTAAGGGATGGGGTGCTCCAGGCCTGGGGTTCCTTTATCCTAAGGGCTGGGGCGTCCCTGGCATTGAGGCTTCCTAAGCCTAAGGGCTGGGGCGCCCTAGGCCTGGGGCTTCCTAACTCTAAGAGCTGGGGCGCCCAAGGCCTGGGGCTCCCTAAGCCTAAGTGCTGGGGCGCCCCTGGCCTGGGGTTCCCTAAGCCTAAGGGCTGGGGCGTCCCAGGCCGGGGCTCCCAAAGCCTAAGTGCTGGGGCGCCCCAGGCCAGGTGCTCCCTATGCCTAAGGGCTGGGGCGCCCCAGGCATAGGGCTCCCTAAGCCTATGGGCTGGGTCGCCCCAGGCCCGGGGCTCCCTAAGCCTAAGGGCTGGGGCGCCCTAGGCATGTAGCTCCCAAAGCCTAAGGGCTTGGGCGCCCCAGGCCTGGGGCTCCCTAAGCCTATGGGTGGGGCGCCCCAGGCCTGGGGCTCCCTAAGCCTAAGGGCTGGCGCACCCCTGCCTGGGGTTCCCAAAGCCTAAGGGATGGGGCATCCCAGGCCTGGGGCTCCCAAAACCTACCTGGTGCTCCCTAAGCCTAAGGGCTAGGTCGCCCCAGGCCTGGGCCTCCCAAAGCCTAAGGGTGGGGATCCCAGGGCCTGGGGCGTCCTATGCCTAAGGGCTGGTGCGACCCAGGCGTGGGGCTCCCTAAGCCTAAGGCCTGGGGCTCCCCAACCTGGGGTTTCCTAATTCTAAGGGCTGGGGCGCCCCAGGCCTGGGGCTCCCTTTTCCTAAGGACTGGGGCACCCCAGGCCTGGGGCTCCCAAAGCCTAAGGGTTTGGGGCACCACAGGCCTGGGGCTCCCTAAGCCTAAGGGCTGGGGCGCCCCAGGACTGGGGTCCCAAATACTAAGGGCTGGGGCGCCCCAGGCCTGGGGCTACCTAAGCCTAAGGGCAGGGGCGCCCCAGGCCTGGGGGTCCCTAATCCTAATGGCTGGGGCACCCCAACCCTGGGGATCCATAAGCCTAAGTGCTGGGGCGCCCCAGGCCTGGGGCTCCCTAAGCCTAAGGGCTGGCGCACCCCTGCCTGGGGTTCCCAAAGCCTAAGAGATGGGGCGCCACAGGCCTGGGGCTCCAAAAGCCTAAGGGCTGGGGCATCCCAGGCCTGGGGCTCCCAAAACTTAAGGGCTGGGGAGCACCAGGCCTGGGGCTCCCTAAGCCTATGGAGTGGGTCGCCCCAGGCCCTGGGGCTCCCTAAGCCTAATGGCTGGAGTGCCCCAGGCCTGCGGCTTCCAAAGCCTAAGGGCTGGGGCGCCCCTGGCCAGTTTCTCCCTAAACCTTAGGGCTGGGTCGCACCAGGCTTGAGGCTCCCTAAGCCTAAGGGCTGGGGCGTCCCAGGCATGAGGCACCCTAAGCCTAAGGGCTGGGCGCCCAAGGCCTGGGGCTCCCTAACTCTAAAGGCTGGGGCGCCCAAGGCCTGGGGCTCCCTAAGCCTAAGTTCTGGGGCGCCCCAGGCCAGGTGCTCCCTAAGCATAAGTGCTGGGGCGCCCAAGGCCTGGGGCTCCCTAAGCCTAAGGGCTGTGGCGCCCCAGGCCTGGGGCTCCCAAAGCATAAGGGCTGGGGAGCCCCGGGCCTGGGGCTTCCTATGACTAAGGGCTGGGGCGCTTCAGGCGTGGGCTCCCTATGCCTAAGGGCTGGGGCTCCCCGGGCCTGGGGCTTCCTAAGCCTAAGGTTTGGGGCGCCCCAAGCCTAGGGCTCCCTAATCCTAAGGGCTGGGGCGCCCCAGGCCTGGGGCTCCCTAAACCTAAATGCTGGGGCGCCCCAGTTCTGGGGCTCCTTAGCCTAAGGGCTGCGGCGCCCCAGGCCTGGGGCTCCCAAGGCCTAATGCCTGGGGCGCCCCAGTCCTGGGGCTCCCAAAGCCTAAGGGCTGGGGAAACCAAGGCCTGGGGCTCCCTAAGCCTAAGTGCTGGGGCGCCCCAGGCCTGGGACTCCCAAAGACAAAGGGCTGGGGCGCCACAGGCCTGGGGCTCCCAAAGCCAAAGGGTTGGGACTCCCCAGGCCTTGGGTCCCAAAGCATAAGGGCTGTTGCGCCCCAGGCCTGCGGCTCCCAAAGCCTAAGGCCTGGGGCACCCCAGGCCTGGGGCTCCCAAAGCCTAAGGGCTTGGGCGCCCAATTCCTGGGGCTCCTTAAGCCTAAGAGCTGGGGCGCCCTGGACTGGGGCTTCCAAAGCCTAAGGGCTGGTGCGCCCCAGGCCTTGGGCTCCCAAAGCTAAGGGCTGGGAGGCCCCATGCGTGGAGCTCCCTAAGCCTAAGGGCTGGGAAGCCCCAGGCCTGGGGCTCCCAAAGCCTACGTGCTGGGGCGCCCCTGGCCAGGTTCACCCTAAGCCTAAGCGCTGGGGCGCCCCAGGCCTGGGGTTCCTTAAGCCTAAGGGGTGGGGCGCCCCAGGAATGAGGCACCCTAAGCCTAAGGACTGGGGCGTCCCAGGCCTGGGGTTCGTTAATCCTAAGGGTTGGGGAGCCCCAGGCATGAGGCTCCCTAAGCCTAAGGGCTGGGGCGCCCTATGTCTGGGGCTCCCTAACTCTAAGGGCTGGGGCGCCAAAGGCCTGGGGCTCCCTAAGCCTAAGTGCTGGGGCGCCCCAGGCCTGGGGCTCCCTAAGCCTAAGGGCTGGGGCTTCCCAGTCCGGGGCTCCCAAAGCCTAAGGGCTGGGGCGCCCCAGGCCTGGGGCTCCCTTAGCCTAAGGGCATGGGCACCCCAGGCCCGGGGCTCCCTAAGCCTAATGGCTGGGGCACCCCAGTCCTGGGGCACCAAAAGCCTAATGGCTAGAGCGCCCTAGGCCTGCGGCTCCCAAAGCCTAAAGGCTGGGGCGCCCAGGCCTGGGGCTCCTAAAGGCTAAGGATTGGGGCGCGCCAGGCTTGGGGCTCCCTAAGCCTAAGGGCTGGGGCGCCCCTGGCCTGGGGCTCCCTAAGCCTAAGGTCTGTGGCGCCCCAGGCCTTGGGCTCCCAAAGCCTAAGGGTTGGGGGGCCCCAGGCGTGGGGCTCCCTAAGCCTAAGGGCTGGGGCGCCCCAGGCCTGGGGCGCCCAAAGCCTAAGGGCTGGGGGGCCCCAAGCCTGGGACTCCCTAAGCCTAAGGGCTGGGGCGCCCCAGGCCTTGGGCTCCCAAAGCCTAAATGCTGGGGCGCCTCTGGCCTGGGGCTCCCTAAGCCTAAGGGCTGGGGCTCCCCAAACTGGGGCTTCCTAAGCCTAAGGGCTGGGGCACCCCAAGCCTGGGGCTCCCTAATGCTAAGGGCTGGGGCACCCCAGGCCTTGGGCTCCCTAAACCTAAATGCTGGGGCGCCCCAGTCCTGGGGCTCCATAACCTAAAGGCTGGGGCGCCACAGGTCTGGGGCTCCCAAGGCCTAATGACTGGGGCGCCCCAGTCCTGGGGCTCCCAAAGCCTAAAGGCTGGGACAACCCAGGCCTCGGGCTCCCTAAGCTTAAGGGCTGGGGCGCCCAAGGCTTGGGGCTCCCTAAGCCTAAAGGCTTTGGCGCCCCAACTGGGGCTCCCTAAGCCTAAGTGCTGGGGCACCCCAGGCCTGGGGCTACCTAAGCCTAAGGGCTGGGGCACCCCAAGCCTGGGATTCGCTAAGCCTAATGGCTGGGGCGCCCCAGGCCTTGGGCTCCCAAAGCGTAAGTGCTAGGGCGCCACAGGCCTGAGGCTCCCTAAGCCTAAGGGTTGGGGCGCCCCAGGCCTTGGGCTCCCAAAGCCTAAGGACTGGGGGGGCCCAGGCGTGCGGCTCCCTAAGCCTAAGGGCTGGGAAGCCCCAGGCCTGGGGCTCCCAAAACCTAAGTGCTGGGGCGCCCTGGCCAGGTTCTCCCTAAGCCTAAGGGCTGGGACACCCCAGGCCTGGGGTTCCTTAAGCCTAAGGACTGGGAAGCCCCTGTCCTGGGGCTTCCAAAGCTAAGGGCTGTGGAGTCCCAGGCCTGGGGCTCCGTAAGCCTAAGGGCAGGGGCGCCCCTGGCCTGGGGGACCATAAGCGAACTGCTGGGGCACCCCAGGCTTGGGGCTCCCAAAGCCTAAGTGCTAGGGTGCCCCTGGCCAGGTTCTTCCTAAGCCTAAGGGATGGGGTGCTCCAGGCCTGGGGTTCCTTTATCCTAAGGGCTGGGGCGCCCCAGGCATTGAGGCTTCCTAAGCCTAAGGGCTGGGGCGCCCTAGGCCTGGGGCTTCCTAACTCTAAGAGCTGGGGCGCCCAAGGCCTGGGGCTCCCTAAGCCTAAGTGCTGGGGTGCCCCTGGCCTGGGGTTCCCAAAGCCTAAGGGCTGGGGCGTCCCAGGCCGGGGCTCCCAAAGCCTAAGTGCTGGGGCGCCCCAGGCCAGGTGCTCCCTATGCCTAAGGGCTGGGGCGCCCAAACATAGGGCTCCCTAAGCCTAAGGGCTGGGGCGCCCCAGGCCTTGGGCTCCCAAAGCCTAAGGACTGGGGGGGCCCAGGCGTGGGGCTCCCTAAGCCTAAGGGCTGGGAAGCCCCAGGCCTGGGGCTCCCAAAACCTAAGTGCTGGGGCGCCCTGGCCAGGTTCTCCCTAAGCCTAAGGGCTGGGACACCCCAGGCCTGGGGTTCCTTAAGCCTAAGGACTGGTAAGCCCCTGTCCTGGGGCTTCCAAAGCTAAGGGCTGTGGAGTCCCAGGCCTGGGGCTCCGTAAGCTTAAGGGCAGGGGCGCCCCTGGCCTGGGGGACCATAAGCGAACTGCTGGGGCACCCCAGGCTTGGGGCTCCCAAAGCCTAAGTGCTAGGGCGTCCCTGGCCAGGTTCTCCCTAAGCCTAAGGGATGGGGTGCTCCAGGCCTCGGGTTCCTTTATCCTAAGGGCTGGGGCGCCCCAGGTATTGAGGCTTCCTAAGCCTAAGGGCTGGGTCGCCCTAGGCCTGGGGCTTCCTAACTATAAGAGCTGGGGCGCCCAAGGCCTGGGGCTCCCTAAGCCTAAGTGCTGGGGCGCCCCTGGCCTGGGGTTCCCTAAGCCTAAGGGCTGGGGCGTCCCAGGCCGGGGCTCCCAAAGCCTAAGTGCTGGGGCGCCCCAGGCCAGGTGCTCCCTATGCCTAAGGGCTGGGGCACCCCAGGCATAGGGCTCCCTAAGCCTAAGGGCTGGGTCGCCCCAGGCCCGGGGCTTCCTAAGCCTAAGGGCTGGGGCGCCCTAGGCATGTAGCTCCCAAAGCCTAAGGGCTTGGGCGCCCCAGGCCTGGGGCTCCCTAAGCCTAAGGGTGGGGCGCCCCAGGCCTGGGGCTCCCTAAGCCTAAGGGCTGGCGCACCCCTGCCTGGGGTTCCCAAAGCCTAAGGGATGGGGCGCCACAGGCCTGGGGCTCCCAAAGCCTAAAGGCTGGGGCATCCCAGGCCTGGGGCTCCCAAAGCCTACCTGGTGCTCCCTAAGCCTAAGGGCTGGGCGCCCAAGGCCTGGGGCTCCCTAACTCTAAAGGCTGGGGCGCCCAAGACCTGGGGCTCCCTAAGCCTAAGTTCTGGGGCGCCCCAGGCCAGGTGCTCCCTAAGCATAAGTGCTGGGGCGCCCAAGGTCTGGGGCTCAGTAAGCCTAAGGGCTGGGGTGCCCCAGGCCTGGGGCTCCCAAAGCATAAGGGCTGGGGAGCCCCGGGCCTTGGGCTTCCTATGACTAAGGGCTGGGGCTCCCCGGGCCTGGGGCTTCCTAAGCCTAAGGTTTGGGGCGCCCCAAGCCTAGGGCTCCCTAATCCTAAGGGCTGGGGCGCCCCAGGCCTGGGGCTCCCTAAACCTAAATGCTGGGGCGCCCCAGCTCTGGGGCTCCTTAGCCTAAGGGCTGCGGCGCCCCAGGCCTGGGGCTCCCCAGGCCTAATGCCTGGGGCGCCCCAGTCCTGGGGCTCCCAAAGCCTAAGGGCTGGGGAAACCAAGGCCTGGGGCTCCCTAAGCCTAAGTGCTGGGGCGCCCCAGGCCTGGGACTCCCAAAGACAAAGGGCTGGGGTGCCACAGGCCTGGGGCTCCCAAAGCCTAAGGGTTGGGACTCCCCAGGCCTCGGGTCCCAAAGCATAAGGGCTGTTGCGCCCCAGGCCTGCGGCTCCCAAAGCCTAAGGCCTGGGGCACCCCAGGCCTGGGGCTCCCAAAGCCTAAGGGCTTGGGTGCCCAATTCCTGGGGCTCCTTAAGCCTAAGAGCTGGGGCGCCCTGGACTGGGGCTTCCAAAGCCTAAGGGCTGGTGTGCCCCAGGCCTGGGGCTCCCAAATCCTAAGGACTGGGGCGCCCCAGCCCTGTGGCTCCCTAAGCTTAAGGGTTGGGGCGCAAAAGGCCTAGGGCTACCTAAGCCTAAAGGCTTTGGCGCCCCACCTGGGGCTCCCTAAGCCTAAGGGCTGGGGCGTCCCAGGCCTGGGGCTCTCAAAGCCTAAGGGCTGGGGCGCCCCAGGCCTGGGGCTTCCTAAGCCTATAGGTTGGGTCTCCCCATGCCCTGGGGCTCCCTAAGCCTAAGTGCAGGGGCGCCCCAGACCTGGGGCTCCCTAAGCCTAAGGGCTAGGGCGCCCCAGGCCTTAGGCTCCGAAAGCCTAAGGGCTGGGAGGCCCCATGCGTGGAGCTCCCTAAGCCTAAGTGCTGTGGCGCACCAGGCCTGGGGCTCCCTAAGCCTAAGTTATGGGGCGCCCCAGGCCAGGTGCTCCCTAAGCCTAAGGGCTGGGGCGTCCCAGGCCTGGGGTTCGTTAATCCTAAGGGTTGGGGAGCCCCAGGCATGAGGCTCCCTAAGCCTAAGGGCTGGGGCGCCCTAGGTCTGGGGCTCCCTAACTCTAAGTGCTGGGGCGCCCAAGGCCTGGGGCTCCAAAAGCCTAAGTGCTGGGGCGCCCCAGGCCTGGGGCTCCCTAAGCCTAAGGGCTAGGGCGCCCCAGGCCTTGGGCTCCGAAAGCCTAAGGGCTGGGAGGCCCCATGCGTGGAGCTCCCTAAGCCGAAGTGCTGTGGCGCACCAGGCCTGGGGCTCCCTAAGCCTAAGTTATGGGGCGCCCCAGGCCAGGTGCTCCCTAAGCCTAAGGGCTGGGGCGCCCAAGGCCTGGGGCTCCCTAAGCCTAAATGCTGGGGCGCCCCAGGCCTGGGGCTCCCTAAGCCTAAGGGCTGGGGCGTCCCAGTCCGGGGCTCCCAAAGCCTAAGGGCTGGGGCGCCCCAGGCCTGGGGCTCCCTAAGCCTATGGGTTGGGTCGCCCCAGGCCTGGGGCTCCCGAAGCCTAAGTGCTGTGGCGCACCAGGCCTGGGTCTCCCTAAGCCTAAGTTATGGGGCGCCCCAGGCCAGGTGCTCCCTAAGCCTAAGGGCTGGGGTTCTCCAGGCCTA
Source organism: Tenrec ecaudatus (assembly GCF_050624435.1). Taxonomy (NCBI): domain Eukaryota; kingdom Metazoa; phylum Chordata; class Mammalia; order Afrosoricida; family Tenrecidae; genus Tenrec; species Tenrec ecaudatus. The sequence continues at coordinate 378,385 of NW_027458075.1, forward strand.
GGGCTCCCTAAGCCTAAGTCCTGGAGCGCCCCAGACCAGGGGCTCCCTAAGCCTAATGGCTGGAGCGCCCCAGGCCTGCGGCTCCCAAAGCCTAAGGGCTGGGGCGCCCCAGGCCTGGGGCTCCCACAGCCTAAGGCCTGGGGCGCCCCAGGCCTGGGGCTCCCTAGGCCTGGGGCTCCCTAAACCTAAGGGCTGGGGCATCCCAGGCCTGGGGCTACCTAAGCCTAAGCGCAGGGGCGTCCCTGTCCTAGTTGTCCCTAATCCTAATGGCTGGGGTTCTCCAGGCCTAGGGCTCCCTAAGCCTAAGTCCTGGAGCGCCCCAGACCAGGGGCTCCCTAAGCCTAATGGCTGGAGCGCCCCAGGCCTGCGGCTCCCAAAGCCTAAGGGCAGGGGCGCCCCAGGCATGAGGCTCCCTAAGCCTAAGGGCTGGGCGCCCTAGGTCTGGGGCTTCCTAACTCTAAGGGCTGGGGCGCCCAAGGCCTGGGGCTCCCTAATCCTAAGTGCTGGGGTGCCCCAGGCCTGGGGCGCCCTAAGCCTAAGGGCTGCGTCGCCCCAGGCCTGGGGCTCACAAAGCCTATGGGGTGGGTCGCCCCAGGCCCTGGGGCTCCCTAAACCTAAGTGCAGGTGAGCCCCAGGCCTTGGGCTCCCTAAGCCTAAGTTCTGGGGCGCCCCAGGCGAGGTGCTCCCTAAGCCAAAGTGCTGGGGCACCCTAGGCCTGTGGCTCCCTTTTCCTAAGGACTGGGGCACCCCAGGCTTGGGGCTCCCAAAGCCTAAGGCTTTGGGGCGCCACACTCTTGGGGCTCCCTAAGCCTAAGGGATGGGGCGCCCCAGGACTGGGGTCCCAAATCCTAAGGGCTGGGGCTCCCCAGGCTTTGGGCTCCCAAAGCCTAAGGGCTGGGGCGCCCAGGTCCTGGGCTCCCAAAGCCTAAGGGCTTGGGCGCCCCGAGCCTGGGACTCCCTTAGCCGAAGGGCTGGGGCACCCCAGTCCAGGGGCTCCCAAAGCATAAGTGCTGGGGCGCCCCAGGCCTGGGGCTCCCAAAGCCTAAGGGCTGGGGCACCCCAAGCCTTGGGCTCCATAAGCCTAAGGGCCCGGGCGACCCATTCCGGGGGCCCCCTAAGCCTAAGGGCTGATGAGTCCCAGGCCTGAGTCAACCTAAGCCTAAGGTCTGGGGCGCAAAGACTTGAGGCTTCCAAAGACTAAGGGCTGCGGTGTCCCAGGACTGGGGCTCCCTAAGCCTGAGGGCTGGGGCCCCACAGGCCTGGGGATCCCAAAGCTTAAGGGCTGGGGTGCCCCAGGTATGGGGCTCCCAAAACCAAAGGGCAGGGTCACCCCAGGCCTGGGGCTCCCTAAGCCTAAGGGCTTGGCGTCCCAGGCCAGGTGCTCCCTAAGCCTAAGTGCTGGTGAGCCCCAGGCCTGGGGCTCCCTAAGCCTAAGGGCTGTGGTGCCCCAGGCCTGGGGCTCCCTAAGCCTAAGGGCTGGGGCACCCCAGGCCGGGACTCCCAAAGACTAAGGGCTGGGGCGCCCCAGGCCTGGGGCTGCCAAAGCCGAAGGGCTGGGGCACCACAGGTCTGGGGCTCCCTAAGCCTAAGGGCTGTGGCGCCCCAGGCCTGGGGCTCCCTAAGCCTAAGGGCTGGGGCGCCCCAGGCGTGGGGCTCTCTAAGCCTATGGGCGGGGGTGCCCCAGGCCTGGGACTCCCAAAGCCTAAGGGCATGGGCGCCCCAGGCCTGGGGCTCCCTAAGCCTATGGGCTGGGGAGACCCACCTGGGGTTCCCAAACCTAAGGTCTGGGGCGCGCCAGGCATGGGGCTCCCTAAGGCTAAGGGCTGGGGCGCCCCAGGCTTTGGGCTCCCAAAGCCTAAGGGCTGGGGTGCCCCATGCCTGGTGCTCCCTAAGCCTAAGGGCTGGGGCACCCTAGGCATGGGGCTCCCAAAGCCTAAGTGCTGTGGCGCCCAAGGCCTGGGACTCCCAAACTAAGGGCTGGGGCGCCCCAGGCCTGGGGCTCCCTTAGGCTAAGGGCTGTGGCGCCCCAGGCTTTGGGCTCCCAAAGCCTAAGGGCTGGGGTGCCCCATGCCTGGTGCTCCCTAAGCCTAGGGCTGGAGCGCCCCAGGCATGGGGCTCCCAAACCCTAAGGGCAGGGGCGCCCCAGGCCTGGGGCTCTCTAAGCCTAAGGGCTGGGGCATCCCAGGCCAGGTGCTCCCTTAGCTTAAGGGCTGGGGTGCCCCAGGCCTGGGGCTCCCTAAGCCTAAGGGCTGTGGCGCCCGAGGCCAGGGGCTCCTTAAGCCTAATGGATGGGGCGCACCAGGCCTGGGGCTCCCTAAGCCTAAGGGCTGGGGCGCCCCAGGCCTGGGGCTCCCAAAGCCTAAGGGCTGGGGCGCCCCAGGCCTGTGGCTCCCTAAGCCTAAGGGGTTGGGCACCCCAGGCATGGGGCTCCCAAAGCCTAAACCCTGGGGCGCCCCAGGCATGGGGCTACCAAAGCCTAAGGGCTGGGGCGCCCCAGAGCTGAGGCATCCAAGACTAAGTGCTGAGGCGTTCCAGGCCTGTGGCTCCCTAAGCCTAAGGGCTGGGACTCCCCAGGCCTTCGGCTCCCTAAGCTTAAGGGTTGGAGCACCCCAGCCTGGGTCTCCCTAAGCCTAAGGGATGGTCTGCCAAAGGCCTGGGGCTCCCTAAGCCTAGGGCTTGAGCGCCCCAGGCCTGGGGCTCCCAAAGCCTAAGGGCTGGGGCGCCCCATTCCTGGGGCCCCTTAAACCTAAGGGCTGATGCGTCCCAGGCCTGGGGCTCCCTAAGCCTAAGGGCTGGGGCGCCCCATTCCTGGGGCCCCTTAAACCTAAGGGCTGATGCGTCCCAGGCCTGGGGCTCCCTAATCCTAAGGGCTGGGGCGCCCCAGACCTGAGGCTTCCAAAACTAAGGGCTGGGGCCTCCCAGGCCTGGGGTTCCCTAAGCCTAAGGGCTGGGGCTCCCCAGGCCTGGGGCTCCCTAAGCTTAAGGGTTGGAGCACCCCAGCCTGGGGCTCCCTAAGCCTAAGGGCTGGGGCACCACAGGCCTGGGGCTCCCTAAGCCTAGGGCTGGGGCGCGCCTGGCCCGGGGCTCCCAAAGCCCAAGGGCTGGGGAGGCCCGGGCCTGGGGCTCCCAAAACCTAAGGGCAGGGACGCCCCACGCCTGGGGCTCCATAAGCCTAAGGGCTGGGGCGCCTCAGGCCAGGAGCTCCCTAAGCTTAAGGGCAGGGACGCCCCACGCCTGGGGCTCCCTAAGAGTAAGGGCTGTGGCGTCCCAGGCCAGGGGCTCCCTAAGCTTAAGGGCTGGGGCGCCCCAGGCCTGGGGCTCCCTAAGAGTAAGGGCTGTGGCGCCCCAGGCCAGGGGCTCCCTAAGCCTAAGGGCTGGGGCTCCCCAGGCCTGCGGCTCCCTAAGCTTAAGGGTTGGAGCACCCCAGCCTGGGTCTCCCTAAGCCTAAGGGATGGTCTGCCAAAGGCCTGGGGCTCCCTAAGCCTAGGGCTTGAGCGCCCCAGGCCTGGGGCTCCCAAAGCCTAAGGGCTGGTGAGCTCCGGGCTGGGGCTCCCAAAACTTAAGGGCAGGGGCGCCCCAGGCCTGAGGCATCCAAGCCTAAGGGCTGGGGCATCCCAGGCCAGGTGCTCCCTTAGCTTAAAGGCTGGGGTGCCCCAGGCCTGGGGCTCCCTAAGCCTAAGGGCTGTGGCACCCGAGGCCAGGGGCTCCTTAAGCCTAAGGGCTGGGGCGCCCCAGGCCTGGGGCTCCCTAAGCCTAAGGGCTGGCGCGCCCCAGGCCTGGGGCTCCCAAAGCCTAAGGGCTGGGGCGCCCCAGGCCTGTGGCTCCCTAAGCATAAGGGGTTGGGCACCCCAGGCATGGGGCTCCCAAAGCCTAAAGCCTGGGGCGCCCCAGGCATGGGGCTACCAAAGCCTAAGTGCTGGGGCACCCCAGGCCTGGGTCTCCCAAACCTAAGGGCTGGGGCGACCCATGCTGGGGCACCCTAAGCTTAAGGCCTGGGGCGCCCCAGGCCTGGGGCCCCCTAAGCCTATGGCTGATGCGTCCCAGTCCTGGGTCTCCCTAAGACTAAGGGCTGGGGCGCCCCAGACCTGAGGCTTCAAAGACTAAGTGCTGGGTCGTCCCAGGCCGGCGGCTCCCTAAGCCTAAGGGTTGGGGCTCCACAGACCTGGGGCTCCCTAAACTTAAGGGTTGGAGCACCTCAGCCTGGGGCTCCCTAAGCCTAAGCGCTGGTGAGCCCCGGACTGGGGCTCCCAAAACCTAAGGGCAGGGGTGCCCCAGGCCTGGGGCTCCCTAAGCCTAAGGGCTGTGGCGACCGAGGCCAGGGGCTCCCTAAGCCTAAGGGCTGGGGCGCCCCAGGCCTGTGGCTCCCTAAGCCTAAGGGCTGGGGCACCCCAGGCCTGGGGCTTCCAAAGCCTTAAGGCTGGGGCGCCCCAGGCCTCGGGCTCCCAAAGCCTAAGGGCTTGGGTGCCCCAGGCCTGGGGCTCCCTAAGCCTAAGGGCTGGGGCGCCCCATTCCTGGGGCCCCTTAAACCTAAGGGCTGATGCGTCCCAGGCCTGGGGCTCCCTAATCCTAAGGGCTGGGGCGCCCCAGACCTGAGGCTTCCAAAACTAAGGGCTGGGGCGTCCCAGGCCTGGGGCTCCCTAAGCCTAAGGGCTGGGGCTCCCCAGGCCTGGGGCTCCCTAAGCTTAAGGGTTGGAGCACCCAAGCCTGGGGCTCCCTAAGCCTAAGGGCTGGGGCACCACAGGCCTGGGGCTCCCTAAGCCTAGGGCTGGGGCGCGCCTGGCCCGGGGCTCCCAAAGCCTAAGGGCTGGGGAGGCCCGGGCCTGGGGCTCCCAAAACCTAAGGGCAGGGACGCCCCACGCCTGGGGCTCCATAAGCCTAAGGGCTGGGGCGCCTCAGGCCAGGAGCTCCCTAAGCTTAAGGGCAGGGACGCCCCACGCCTGGGGCTCCCTAAGAGTAAGGGCTGTGGCGCCCCAGGCCAGGGGCTCCCTAAGCTTAAGGGCTGGGGCGCCCCAGGCCTGGGGCTCCCTAAGAGTAAGGGCTGTGGCGCCCCAGGCCAGGGGCTCCCTAAGCCTAAGGGCTGGGGCGCCCCAGGCGTGGGGCTCCCTAAGCCTAAGGGCTGTGGTGCCCCAGCCCAGGGGCTCCCTAAGCCTAAGGCTGTTCGGCAAACCAAACTGAGCTCAGGGGGAGCTGGTCTGTGGGTTATGTTAGCCATAAAGTGAGCAGTTTGAACTCACCAGCCACCACTCCAAGGGAGAAAGAGGAGGCTTTCTGCTCCCATGGACTTACAGTCTTCGAAGTGGCAGGGAGCATTTCTATGCCTCCTATGATTAGGATCTCGGAGGGTGAGGGTGGAGTTGGTTCGGACCTGTCTTCAGGCCATTTCCCATAAGGGCTTCCAGCAGTGGCTCTGCCTTCAGGAATGTCTGATGACCTTGAGGGCAGCAAAGTCCTAAACACACTCTGGCAGTGGTTCTCAACCTTCCTAATACAGGTCCTCTTGTTGTGGTGATGCCCCCCTCCCCCAACCATTAAATGATCTTCTTGCTACTTCATCACTGTAATTTTGCTACAGTTATGAATTGGGTGAGCCCTGTGAAAGGGTCATATGACTCCCAAAGGGGTCGCAACCCACAGGTTGAGAACCACTGCACTAAGTGTTCCCCTCCCAGGCTGCCCTACCAGTGTCTGGTGTGCATAGTTCTGTGAGGTGAGGGAAATGGACTTAGTGTCTGCTTCTGGTGACAGTTGATGTGGGTCGGCTTTCTCCCTATGTCAAATCCCTCTCAGGCCATTTGTCACCACAACAGAGGGAGCCATGCACAAAAAAGCAAGAAGAGGATGCAGCACAGCAGGACAGCAAGCAGAACAAAGATTGAATAAGCACAATTCACTTCAATCATGAATCGGGTGAGGAAGACCCCAGTCTAGTGACATTAGATCAGGTTTAGGGATTGAGTGAAGGGACCCCTCTTGGCTCCCCACAGTCCCTATTTTGCTTTCCCATTGACCCTGACCCTTGCATCGTGATTGGTCCTTATTCCAGCATGATGGTTGGTTTCATAACCACGGCATATGGGAATGTATTAGTCCATAGGTTATACAGGCACAGCCTCTTGAATGGGGCTATTTGGGCTTGCTCATGCAGACCTCTAGTTGTCCTTGACATGACTGGTAGAATGGATCATGTGAAGTGATTTGAGATTGGCGTTGAGATCTGATAGGTCATGCAGACTTCTAGCTGATCCTGGAAGTACCCTATTTTAAGGAAACAGAATGTTTGGCGTTTAAGTCTTATTTGAGCTTAAATTTTGAGCAATAGGCTGTGGCTCACAGTGAGAGTCTATGTGGAGACCCTACATCCATTTTGAGGGGCCACAGATTCAGCCGCCATTGAGTTCTTTCCTACTGCTGACTGGCAGTGGAAAGCTTGTCCCTCAGGCAGTGTGCTTGCGTCCACTCCCCGGGCCAGACTCAACGATATACGGTAGTGTGCACATCCCAATGAAGGTCCCGCTCATGCTCTCACAGGCCCTCCTGAAACTCCATGAATTGATCTGTCTTCAGTCACAATTTTGTGACAAAGTTGTTTGTTTTCTATGTCTTGTTTAAGTTTTCAGGAGCCCAGGTGGTAATGCTGGATAGTGTTGGACTATTAAGAGCAAGGTCGCTGGTTCAAAGCCACTAGTCATTCCACAGGAGAAAGATGAGGTTATTGCTTCCTGGAAAGGTAGCAACTTCAGGATCCCTACACAGAGTCATTATGAGTCAGAGTCAGCAGGACAGAATGGGTGTCATTTTATTTAAGTCACTGTGGCTGTGGGTCCTTCTGACACCATTTTGGCCTTATGCGGATGCTTTCCTTCATCAAGAACAGCGGTTTGTGCCTTTTTCTTGTGTAAAACTTAGCAAAGGAGTTCCTAATAAAATATAGTTGAATTGGGAGTCTTTTGCCCCTTAAAACAAAGTAATTACATAAATAGAAACGCGACTATGGTGCTAATAACCAGTTGGAGAGTTGAGAGAGCTGAACTCTCAATCCTGATAGAAACCCATTGTGACTAAGCACCTGCTCAAGGTCATCCACAGCCTATGAGGTTGAGCCTATGTGTTGGGGAGTAATTGTGTACATAAAGTTAACAATTTATCTTTCTAAAGATTCTGTCTAAAACTTACTTTAAATAATAAGTTTTCCCCTGGGCTAGGTAAAGTTCAGAGAGTTTAACCCCCTAGTATCCACCACCTCTCAGCATTCATCATGTTAGGCCAGAGGAGGCAAATCACACCCACTACCCAGGGAGCATTGCTTCCAAAAGCACATTGCCTGTGCCGGGGCAGAGGGCAGGTACCCGGACCAGAAATGCTGACAGAGTGGAACCAGAGAGCTCAGCCCCCAGCTTCCCGAGGGAGCAGCTGTGATGGTTCACTTCTGGATGAATATGTTTAAGCAAAGGCCAAGGGCATGACTTGGGCAGCACGAAAAGCAGATGTGCAGAGGTTGTTCACTACATTCCAGAAATTCACACACTCTCCGGAGGCTCCTTGGCTCAATGGCAGGAAGTCATTGGTGGCTTCCACCTTCACTCCCAAAAGGTCACTGCCGTCCAGTAGATTCCAACCACAGTGACCCTATATGGAGTTTTCAAGATTGTAAATCTTCATGGGAGCCAGCAGTCTCATTGTCCCCCTTGGGACAGGGAGCTAGCAGCCCGTTTTGCCACCAGGGCTCCTTCCTCTCTTAATTCTGGATCCAGTCCCTCCGAATATCCTGCCCTGCCCTTGTCTAGGCTTCTTAAATGCGTTCCACGCTGCTTATGTTAGTCTGGGTGCATTTGAGAAACAAATCCACAGAAACACATATGTATAAGAGAGTTGCATGTAAAGGGTGATTGCACATCAAGAAAACATGCTCGCATGTGCTTATGCACCCGCTTTGTCTTCAGCGATCATGTTGGGGTAGGCTGGTGTGCTTTTTCTATGTGGGCTTTGTTTTTTCTTAGCTAGATGGTCCCCTGTTTATCTTCCAGTCTTTAAGACCCCAGACGCTATATCCTTTGATAGCCGGGCACCATGGTGCTTAACTACTACACCACCAGGGTTCATTAGCATGTGACTTATCTCCTGTCATTCACACTAGATGCTCAAAATAGCAGGAGAACAGGTTTCTCCTTTGTGGCCACACCAGGTACTGACAGAACCAAGAACAGAGACACAGTTATATATCTTGACTATCATTTGCATATTATATGCCAGGAATCCCTAGGAAGTGTCTTGGAATTGTTCTACTCTGGTTCAAATTTCACACACCCTCCCAGTTTCCATACTGATTCTGCCAAACCCCTAGTAACTGATTTGCACCTCCTATCAACTTGGAGAAAACACCCTATGCCAGATATAGAAGTGGACATACTTGGTACCCAGAAAACCTGTTCAGTGTTTTGAGGGCGGCTCAGCAAACACCCTATGTCAGACATAGAAGTGGACATACTTGGTACCCAGAAAACCTGTTCAGTGTTTTGAGGGCGGCTCAGCAAACAAAATGGGCACAGTGATTAAGCATTCAGCTGCTAACACAACGCTCAACTCTGTAGTGGTTCTGCAAGAGAAGGATATGGTAGTTGACCCCCCAAAAGAGTTACAAACTTGGAAACCCTACGGGTATTTGTATAGGGTCGCTATGTGTTCCAATTGAGATGATTGTCATAGGTTGGGTTTGGTTTAACCCGTCTTACTGAGTATATACATACTCCTTCTTTACACGCGATCAGTTACTTTAGAGGAAAAAGACATGCCTGTCCCAGAACAATCCAAGGACTGGTAAAGGCAACACCCACTCCCTCTGCCTGCCTAACTCTAAAATGCTGCCCATAAAACACTCTGCCTGGTAATATGTGGGCAGCACACTGGGGAGGTGCAGCAAATGTGTGTTGAATGTATGAGGCCATTTCATAGTTTGGTTGCACGATCAGGGTGTCTGTTATAAAGCCCATCTCTTTGACTCCACCTCTCAGCAGAGATGAACACAAGCTTCCCGTTTTTTTTTTCTCGGCAATGTCCTTGTCAAATAAAAGTTCCTTGTAGATCAGTAACTTGCCACAGAGCAAAACATATGGGAAGAGGCTCATCTTTCTCCTGGCTATGAAATAGAATGGCAAGCCTTTCCCTTCAACACACACACACACACACACACACACACACACACACTCACACGCACACACATGCGTGCACACACACCCCTGCCTTACAACTACATTCGGTTGATTAGCAAACAAAGCTCTACAACCCAACTATGTGTTTTTCTTCTCCAGAGGAATGACGGACTTATATACCCTGCATTGTCGTTTTTTAATGGAATTACACCAGTTCTCCTCACCTTTTCGTAGATAGTGCAGTGAACTATTAGATAACTGCAGGTATTGAAAACTAGTATTGACTTCCAGTTTGTGTCACCTTTGGCTTTGAGCACCCTCCACTTCTCTAGTAAGCTTTCCATTGCTTTGGGGAAATTTTCTCTCTCTGAATTCATTATGTGAGGGGGGTAGTGTAATAATCAATGTGCCTATGGAGGACTATCCTTCATGACCTAAACTCATTAAGGGGCAGTGCCTGATGGAGCATCAGGTTGGAGGAAGGCTTATTAACAACCTGCATTATACAGATGACACAATTTTGCTGAAAATGAGAAGGACTTGATTCACTTGCTGTTGAAGTTGAAGGATTAAAGCCTTCAGTTTGGATTATGACTCAATGTAAAGAAAGCCCAGACCCTCACAACTGGACCTATTGATAACATCATGATAAATGGAGGAAAGATCGAAATTGTCAAGGATTTTGTCTTGCTTGAATCCACAATCAATTCTCATGGAAGCAGCAGAGAAGAGAACAAATGACACATTTCACTAGTCAAATCTGCTACATGAGACCTCTTTAAAGTGTTGAAAAGCAAGAGATTACTTTGAGGACTGGGGCGGGTTGATCCAGGCCATGGTATTTTCAACTGTCTCATATTCATGTGAAAGTTGAACACTGAATAAGGAAGACCAAAGAAGAATAGATATATTTGATTAGTATTGATGTAAAAGAGTAATGAATGTACCATGGACTGCCAAAAGAACAAACCCATCTAACTTGGATGAAGTACAGCCAGAATGTTCCTCATGGCAAGGATAATGAGACTTCGCCTTAACTTTGACATGTTGTCCGGAGAGATCAGTCCCTGGAGCAGGACATCGTGTTCTGGAAAGTAGAGGGGCAATGAAAAAGAGGAAGGCCCTCAACAAATGGGATTGACACAGTGGCGGCAACAATGGGCTCAAACTTAAGAACAACTGTGAGAATGGTACAGGACCGGGCAGTGTATGATTATGTTGTATGTATGGTCACAATGAATCCAAACCCTCCCTATGACACTGAACAACAACAACAACCACCACCTGACTGAATCCTCTGGGAGGACTCTTGAATGTGAGAAAATAGAACGAAGCCAGAGGAAGGATTGGAGGATGTCTTAAGTTCTTGTCTTAATCTCCTTAACCAAAAATTATCCAACAAGTCAGTAGCCTTAAAACACTTTTCCCCCTGCTTTGGAGCTTACAGGTTCAAATTTGGGGTGCGACTCTAGGTCAGGGTCCTTCTTTGTGGATACCAGAAAGTTCCTTGGCATTCCTCGCTATTTTTCTCCCCGTACTGTGTGTTACTGAATCTATCCTGGCCTTTAACTCAGAAGTGTTTAGGTTTAGGCTCAAGCCTATTCTCATATGGCCTCATTTTTTTTAACATTTTATTAGGGACTCATACAACTCTTATCACAATCCATACATATACATACACCAATTGTATAAAGCACATCTGTACATTCTTTGCCCTAATCATTTTCTTTTTTTTACATTTTATTAGGGGCTCATACAACTCTTATCACAATTCATACATATACATACATCAACTGTATAAAGCACATCCACACATTCCCTGCCCCAATCATTCTCAAAGCATTTGCTCTCCACTTAAGCCCTTTGCATCAGGTCTCCTTTTTTTTTCCTCTCCCTCCCCCCTCCCCCTTCCCTCATGTACCCTTGGTAATTTATACATTGTTATTTTGTCATATCTTGCCCTATCCCGAGTCTTCCTTCCCCCCCTTCTCTGCTGTCAATCTCCCAGGGAGGAGGTCACATGTGGATCCTCTTAATCAGTTCCCCCTTTCCAACCCACTCACCCTCCACTCTCCCAGCATCGCCCCTCACACCTTTGGTCCTGAAGGTATCATCCACCCTGGATTCCCTGTGCCTCCCGCCCCCATATGCACCAGTGTACAACCTCTGCCATATCCAGCCCTGCAAGGTAGAATTTGGATCATGGTAGTTGGGGGCAGGAAGCATCCAGGATCTGGGGGAAAGCTGTGTTCTTCATCGGTACTACCTCGCACCCTGACTGACCCATCTCCTCTTCTAAACCCCTCTATGAGGGGATCTCCAGTGGCCATAGGGCCTCATTTATATTACAAAAGAACTCCATTCTTTTCAAACAGGATCATGTCCACCAAGGTTCAAATTTCTCACATATTTTGAGGGGGCTAAAGATCAATCCATAATGGTTCTTTTGGGTAGCTGTAACAAATGGCTACCAATCGAGTGACTTAAACAGCAGGCATTTGTTCTCTCACTTTTCTGAAGGGCAAAGGGTTAAAATTAAGGTGTGGGCAAGATTCATTCCTTCTGAGAGCTCTGAAGGAGAATCAAAGTAGCCTCTCTCTGCTTCTGGTCACTGCTGCTAATCCTTGATATTTCTTGGCTTATAGATGCACTGATCCAATCTCTGCCAGTGTCTTCACACGGGGTCTCTGTGTGCCCACTCCTCTTCTTATAAGAACACACCAATCAGTGCATGTAGCATCCATCTGAAATCTAAACCCAGAAAGATGGAGCTCTTGAAATCCTTAACTAAGCACATCTGCCAAGACCTCCTCTCCAAGTAAGGCCATAGCCTCAGGTTCCATGTGAACATGAATGAGTGTGTGTGAATGTGATTTAATGTACTACAGAGGGCACGCTTTGGCCTCAGGAGGAGTGTTTCGCCAGTACCTGCTTCACAGCCCTGAGATTGCCCAGGCATTTGCCACATGTTCTTGTCTTCCCACCATTTATCCACCAATAGGCCTTTTTCCCTAAGTTAGTCAAGCGTCAGTTTCTGTCACTTGTGATCATGACCCTCCCTCCCCCCCAGGTCACAAATTTAAACTGATACAGGCGGTTTCTTTAATGGGCACTATGTTATTCTGACTAGCAAGCAATCCTAAGGAGGGAGGATGAATCAGCAAGAACCCGCTTGCTTCATCTAGCTTCAGGGCAGTCCACAGAGGATTGATCCCTGAGCCACTAACAAATTTTGCAACTGTCACAGAACAATGCAAATAAGTAAGATCCACATCTGCTGAACACCATCATGAGGTCAAACTGTGTGTAAATAAATGCCTGTTTCAAGGAGTGAGTAAATCCTTAGGTAAGGAGTGACAGGGCTTTGTTGGCACAAACACAGCAAGGCATTATGGGTCGGATATTAATGAACTCATGCTCCTGGGCCTCACAGAGCCCCAGCTCAACTGCTTCAGCTTGTTGACAAACTGAACTCAGGGTACCCGGAGAGAGCACTACCATTTTGATGAACAGGGTTGGTTGGGGATGATGCTTCCTAACTTGCATTTTAATATAAATTTGATGCTTCATCTGAGCAATGTGGAAAGAGCATTCAGATAAAAGAGAGGGACAAACATCAAGTGACCAGAGGATGAAACTTCTATCTAATCTGTGCCCACTGGAATTGCTTCGTGGGAAGGTATTTTTTGGGGGTGTGGGGTTGTTCCCCTACCCTGCTCCAAGCCTTCCTCCTCATGCCCACCCCCACCCCAGCATACATCCTACTGGGAGAATGTTTCTGAATAATGAAGTTTTAATAAATGAAGCTTTAATGCGCCTGATAGTCTGCCTAAGACCCCTTCAAATTGTAGTCTTTCATTTGTATTCTTCCATCCTTTTTGAAGAAATGAACCTGATGGCAGGTAGTATGTTTCCTTTCCAGGATGAGCTGATAGAGCCTCACGCTGCTGCAGTGGGAGGTAAAACATTAAAAGGCCCTCTGTGGCTATGAGACATGCCCACTCTCCAAGAGACACTGGGCAGGTTTGCTGAAGCTCCTCAGAATTGACTAGTGGCCCTGGTCCACCCATCTCAACCAACCCAGTCTTCATTTGCACTGCATGCCCTCTCTGAGCTCCAACTGCATGCTTCATTTGATGATGACAAAGCCTCTATTGTCTGAGAAGATGCGCAGACATATAAACTAATAAATGCTCCCCCTGTCCCCGGGGAGTGTGAAATTCTCCCATCATGACCCACCAGCTTCCCTGGAAATTCCTGTCTTAATTCAAGCACTTAATATCAATGGTGTCTCTGCTTCCTTCCTTCTTGCACACCCCCCCCCCAGGCATTAACTCTCATCCTTCCTCTCCCTAAAATATACTTTGAATCTATTCACTTCATGCCATCCCTACTGCCCCAAGGTGTGCCTTGCATTGACTATGAAACTAGATTCTGTATCCATTTTCCAGGGCTGTCAAAACAAAGCATCGTAAATCAGGTGGCTTTTAAAAACAGTCCACCACCTGTCTATCATTTCGTGGTGCAGTGGTAGCTAGAGTGTTGCTGTGAAATTGGAAGCCGTGCCACCGATATGACAAACCCCAGAAGGGTCAGCAATGATGGGCAGGCTTCAGTGGAACCTCGAGCCCTGTGGTGCTCAACCTTCCTTTAATACAATTCTTCATGTTGTGGTGACCCCCAACCATAAAATCATTTTCCTTGCTACTTCATAACTGTAATTTTGCTACTGCCATGAATCGGGTGACTCGTGTTAAAATGTCGCTGGACCCCAAAATGGGTCACAACCCACAGATTGAGAACCACTGCTCTAGCCTAAGGCAGACTAGGAAGAAAGACCTGGTGATCTACTTCCAAATATTAACAAATGAAAGTCTTATGGGTCACAACAAAATATGGTCCTATAGAGTGCTGGAAGATGAGCCACTGACCTGCACACAACAGCTACAAAAATAGACTCAAACACACCAACAAAGGCCTGCTGAACTCCAAAGCCCTAACAAACCCACTGCCCTCAAGTCCATGCCAACTCATAGCCGCCCTATAGGACAGGGGCGAACTGTGTATTAGTCTGGGTATGCTAGAGAAAATCGAGGGAGACTCATGTGTATGAGAGAGAGTTGGTGGTTTTTAAAAATCATTTCCCTATTATTTAATCATTATATTAGGGATTCATACAACTCTTATCACAATCCATCCATCCATCCATTATAAAGCACATTTATACATTCATTGCCCTCATCATTGTCAAAACATTTGCTCTCCACATAAGCCCCTGGCACCTGCTCCTCATTTTTCTCCTCCCTCCCCACTCCCCACTCCTTATGAACCCTTGATAATTTTATTGGGGGCTCATACAATTCTTATCACAGTCATTCCATCCATCCATCCATCCATCCATCCATCCACCCATTGTGTGTCAAGTGCATTTGTACATGTGTTGCCCTCATCCTTCTCAAAATATTTGCTTTCTACTTGAGCCCTTGGTATCAGCTCCTCATTTCCCCACTTCCATCCTCCTCCCCCTCCCTCATAAATCCTTGATAATATATAAATTATTTTGTCATATCTTACATGTCAAACATCTCACTTCCCCCACTTTTCTGTTGTCCGTCCCCCAGGGCAGAGGTTTTATGTAGATCCTTGTAATTGGTTCACTCTATCTACCCCACCTTCCCTCCACCCTCCTGGTATTGCCACTCTCACCCCTGGTCCTGAAGGGATCATCTGTCGTGGATTCCCTGTGTTTCCAGCTCCTGTCTGTACCAGAGTACATGTTCTGGTCTAATTCTACCTTATAAGTTCAGAGAGAGAGTTTTATATCAATCAGTATTTGTACATTAAGCAAACGTCCCAGCCCAGTGCAGATCAAATCCATAAGTCTGATATTAGCCCATATGTCTGATACCAATCTATAAATTCCTTTTCAGACCCATAAAACCTGTGCAGTGATGCTGAATGCAGGATAATCACAGGCCAATGGGTGGAAAGTCTTGTGGATCCAGTGGCATTGTAAGCATCTCAGTGCTGGCAGCGATCTCTCTGAGGCTTCTTTGGCTTCAGAGGTCTGGTCGCATCCATTTGGCTTGCCTTCTGCAATGTCTCCCAAGGAGTCGCAGAGAGAGAAAGAGAGAGAGAGAGGTGTCTTCCACCTCCAAGGAGGAAGTACCAGATTTCTCAGAGTTCTCAGGAGAAGGCTATGCCCACATAAAAATCTCACTGACTATCTCCAGATTGGCAGCCTACACTCCACGCCTACACTCCTAATCCTTAACTCGACACAAGATTAGGTGACTACCACAGGCTCCTAATCCATAACAAGCCCATTTATTTTTTCCCTGCATACCGACACCAATCCATTACCCAAAGTTTACCCAATGGGTGGAGATCTACTTCTAAAACATGAATATAGAAAAATCGCTTTTGCTTGAAGGCTCTCAAGGAAATGCTCACTGAAAACTCCATCTTATTATCTCACCTCCCCCAAATTAGTCTTCTTCTGGGCTTTCAGTCACACCAAGATCTCTCCTGCCCCAAGGCCTTTACATGCACTGTCATCTCTTCCAAGCCCTGAAGTGCCAAGTTCACAGTTACAGTTAATCTCCCTGATGCTGAATTTTAAGAACTGTGTGTGTGGGAGGGAAGGGGTTGGGCTGTGTGTTGAACTGCTGGGTTTTGGAGCCATTTGTTATGCAACCTCATTTTGTCAATGACTGGTTAATTAATGCAGCATTCATTTGCCCTTCTTCCACTCACAGCACATGGCTTGTATCTTTGGGATCACTCTTCCACCATGCTCCATCTCCATGCTTCTGCTGGCATTGATCCAATCTGCCAGCTCCAGGCCTGCCTAGTCAGGGCATGACTTTGCTCTGTCCAAAGGGACTGGGTCAGACTCAGTATGTGACTCATGCTAGGTTAATGATATCTAACCCTAAAAATGCCCCAGAAACAATTACCCCATTGCCAATGAGTCCATTTTGAATCATAGAAGGCCCCTGTGGGTTTCTCAGACTGTAAATATTTATGTGAGCAGAAAGTTCCATCTTTTTCCCTATGAGGTAGCTGGTAGGGTAGCACTGCCAACCTTGCAGTTAGCAATCCAATGCTTACCTGATAGTACCACCAATGATTAGAAAGGAAAAGAGCCTCTCTCTAATAGAATTCCTGAGCTTCTAGATAAAACTACAGCTGTCATCAGGAAGCCTGCGTGAAACTCAAAAGGAAACAGCACTGAACGGAAAAGGTTCAAACTCTGATGGTATCAACTGAGTGCCAGAACCCAGCTATTCCTGATGCTCTGTCCCCAGACTTACAAATTCCATAAACCTACCCATTAATTCCTTCTCCTGTTCCTTCCCTTCTCACACCCCAAGGTACTTTGACTTAGCTTTGAAGGCACTCACAACTTCACGGGTTCTGCCTTGCACAGGTGTCTGCTTGCTTCCAGTTCAGTCCTGACATTGTCCCTATCTTTAGCCATGTTAGGCTTGCGTCCTAGAGCTTTCCTTTGCTTGTCTCCCTATTGCTCTTGTCCTATGAAGTCTGTAGCTTTATCTTTAAGTCTAAGTCCTGCCCTTCCGCTTTCATAGAAATCTGTCTCTGTATCTTGGCTCGTGGCAGGTTGTGTCCTTCAAAGATGACTGTCCTAATGTTGCACATCGCACATTCTCTTGTTACAAGATGAGTTTGTGTTCATTTTTCCAAAAACAGGGCCTGCTTTCCCACTTCCTTGCATCTTGGCAGGCCTTTGACTATGGCAGAAGTGTTGCTCTGTGACTTCCACCTGGTCGTATTGGGTTGTTCACCATTGGGACCCTGTCAGGATATTGCAAGGAAGACCAAGCCAAATGAAAATGTCACATATAGGGTTCTTCTTGAGCTCCAACCAATAGAAGTATCAGTCGTGTGAGGGAGTGAGTCTTAAGAGAGCTGCAGCCTCTGTCTTTGAGCTACCCCAGCTAATGCTTGATGAAGCCAAAACTAGTGTCCTCACTGAGCTCTGCCCAGATTGCAGATTTGTGAGCAAAATTGATATTATCATTACTTTAAGATCTTAATTGTGGGGATACTTTCTGTTAGCAGCAGATCATCAGAATACTGCCTAATCAGACTGCATTGCCAGTTTTACTCTCTCCCTCCATATATCTATCTATCTATAGATATAGATATAGATTTAGATATACATTTAGATATAGATATAGATATCCTCAACTCATCTGACAGTTGGTTGTACTATAATGCTTTGTGTATTGTTATGATGCTGGAAGCTCAGTTCCCAGAATTTCAAATACCAGCAGGATTGCCCATGGTGGACAGGTTTCAGTGAAGCTTCTAGACTAAGACAGACAAGGAAGAGGGGCCTGACAGTCCACTTCCACAAATTACTGAAAGAAAACCTTATGGATGACAAGAGAACACTGACTGACTAATGTGTTTTGGACACACTATCAGTGGACAATTGCTAGAGGAAGACAACATATTTGATGAAATAGAGGGACAGGGAAGATCCTTGTTGAGGCAGATTGACCTAATCGCTGCAACAATGGACTTCAACATTCAGGAGTGTGTGACAATGGTGCCAGATAAGACAGCACTCCATTCCATTTCATATAAGGTCTCCATGGATCACAATAGACTTGATGGCACTCTATATGTTTGTCTTCAGTGACTTCCCATAGGGCTGCTCTGCCTGGCAACCTCTATTCTTCATGCTTCCAAATGGGGAGCATAACAGGTCCATAGCACTGATATTCCCCTCAATCCCCAGGTAAAGTAAGGAGGCATGAAACTAACTATGTTGTTCTCTTTGCCTTGTCTCTCTTCCTTTTCCCCTCCTCCAACAGGGCTAGAGGGGGTAAATACTTACCTTGCAGTCTAGAAGAGAATTTCTTCCACACCAAAATCTTGTCCTTCCTCAAAAGGCACATACATGCCTTTCTCCTTGTTTTGAATTAAAATGGCAGATGGGATGGTAGGAAAGAAAATGAACTAGTCTAACAGAATGGCCAAACAGATTTACCTTCCACATAAGAATGCAAATAACTCCTCAATCTTGTTATAGAGTCATGATATGATGAGCTCCATCAAAGCAGAGTAGAACACCACGGAAGTCAGACCAGAAAGACAATATTGAGTTGATTTTGTATGAGAGATTCTAGTTGCTAATTATACTTTTCATAACAGACAGATGGCAGGTATAGAAGCCCAGACTTAAAATGTCTTTATCTAATTGCCTGCCTAAATATATATTTGAAATATGGTCTTCAAAGGGAATACTTTCTTTACCTTAAATTCCATTTCTTTTTCCACTCTTTTATGTAATTTTATTTAAGTATCATTGATGTACAATAAACCGTAGTGTATTTTGCTCTTTGAGGTTTTTAAAAAGAATCATTTTATTGTGGCCTCCTACAACTCTTAGTACAATCTATACATAAATCCACTGTGTACATTTCTTTCCATCATCATTCTCAAAACATTTGCTTTCTACTTGAGCCCTTGGTATTAGCTCCTCATTTCCCCTCCTTCCCACTCCCCCTCCCTCATGGACCCTTGATAATTTATAAATTATTATTCTGTCCTATCTTTCACTGTCCGACATCTACCTTCACCCACTTTTTTGTTGTCCCTCCCTCATGGAGGAGGTTATATGTAGATCCTTGTAATCAGATCCCTCTTTCTACCCCACCTTTCCTCCACCCTCCTGTTATTGCTACTCTCAGCACCAGTCCTGAAGGGGTCATCTGTCCTGGTTTCCCTGTGTTTCCAGTTCCTATATGGACCAGTGTATATTCCCTGGTCTAGCCAGGTTTGTAAGGTAGAATTGGGATCATGAGAGTGGGCGCGGTAGCATTTAGGAACGAGAGGAAAGTTATATGTTTCATCGTTGCTATACTGCATCCTGACTGGCTCATCTCCTCCCAGCGACCCTTCTGTAAGGGGTTGTCCAGTTGCCTACAGATAGATCTTGGATCCCCTAACTGTACCCTCCCCCATTCACAATGATATGATTCTTTTTGTTCTTTATGCCTGATACCTGATCCCTTCTACATCTTGTGATCACACAGGCTGGTGTGCTTCTTTCATGTGCGCTTTATTGCTTCTGAGTTAGATGGCCACTTGTGAACCTTCTAGTCTTTAAAACCCTAGACTATCTTTTGATAGATAGGCTCCATAAGCTTTCTTCACCTCATTTGTTTATACACCCACTTTTTGTCTTGAGTGATTGTGTCGGGAAGGTGACCATCATGGAATACCAGTTCCTTAAATTCCATATCTATAGGCTTAAGCCTTACCCACAGGAAGCCTATTTTTATTTTATCCCTGGAACAAAATCTTGCAATAATTTTCTCTGTTTGGGTAAGTCCATCCTGAATCACTTATCCTTTAACATTTACAAGAATTTATCTGTAACCAACCCCATTTACATAGTCTCATTCATGCTATTTCCACAATAATTGCTAATAACCCTATTTTTTAGAATCGGAAGAAAGCATCAGCATCAATATCCCATTGCCACTGAGTTGATTTCAACTCATGGGTACCCTATAGGACAGAATAGTATTGCCTCATAGGTTTCCAAGGCTGAAAAAAAATCTCTTTATTGTGAGTTGGGTGAAGGTTTACAGAATACATCCGTTTTCCATGTGACAGTTCACCCATATTTTGCTTCATGATATTGATTGCAGTCTGCTCAACGTAATATCACTTATCGCACTTCCTCCTTGTATTTCCTGTTTCCATTCCCCCTTCTTTCCTGACCCTTCTGAACTTTATCTTTGAATAAATTATATCCTTTTGATTCAAATAGTTGATTAGTGTTACTTTTTACCTTATAGATCTACCTATTGTTTGGCTGAAGATTGAGCCAAGGGAGTGAGTTCAGTTCCAGATCTGAAGGTGCCTAAGGACAACAGTCTTGTAGGTTCCAAGAATCTCTCTCTGAGCAATACCCCTAAATTTTAAAATAAGTTTAAACTTTGTTGCACATATTTCTCCTATTCTATCCCAAAATTCCAAAGCAAATTCATTATCATTGTGTTGAAGCTGACTCATAGAGACCCTACAAGATAGAATAGAACTTCACCCTTTCATTTTCCAAGGCTTAAATCTTTACCAGAGCAGACAAACTCATATTTCTCACATGGACCAAATGATAGGTTAGAACCACTTACTTTGTGGTTAGGAGCTCAATGAGGAGTCCACTCTGCCATTAGAGCTCGTTAAGAATGCTATCCAGGATTCCCTAATGCTATCCCTCTCAGATCAGTTGGTAGTGGCAATAAATGTAGATCTTAAAGGGGTCAGACTGCCACATCGTAACTCTTCCTTGGGGAAGATGGTGGGTTTGAACTGCTGATTAATTAGCCCTTAAGTGCTTAATTACTGCCTCACCAGGGTTCTCCTTAACATCAGAACAGTGGACACTTATTGGTTTATCTTGCTGGTCTCTGTTCCCTAAAAATTGCACTTCATCCACAGGGTTTTCTTCCACAACACACAGCTGCTAGTGTTTTTGGTTTTTTTCTCCACATGACTTCACCTTCCTGGTCAAAGCTGATTTGTCCAGTGCTAAACACACAATGAAAACATAGCCATATTTGCACACTACAAAATTTGAAGTGAGACAGCAAACTATTTGTTGAGTTTTTTGAATGACAGAAGTCTAAAAGGAAGTGTTATGATACAGGACACAGTGAGTTTTGATGTCCAGGATCTATGCTGGGGACCCGGTTGGCACTCCAAATGACTATTCAAAGTGATGGTATGAATTCTCCTCTTCCATGACCTACACATATAATAGATATAACCACTAAGTCCATGATTTGACAAATGTCTTGTGTGATTGAGTTTTGGTTCCCCATAGGATTAGATCCTGAGACAAAGGTTTTAATTAAGCCATTTTTGGGGGAGATATCAATAAGGAAATGGGAAACAGAAAAGGGAAAGAAGGCAGCCAATGAAAAGTACATTATCAAACAATTTAAAATTGTGAGCAACTGGAGGTTAATCTACTGGAGACACTGTAGAAAATCCACTAGTTATTCTGCCCAGAATGGGAGGGAGTGTGGCTATTTGTCCAACAACTCCTATGGGTCATTGGTTAAGGGTTACTGCAGGAAGCAAGAATTAACTCCACAACCTCCTAAGCCATGAATGCTCAGGTACAGTGGTCTACAGAAACTAGAGAAAGCAGGAAGAGAGATGTGCTGGCCATTCGGAATTAGGCTAGCATGCCAAGTTGTCAGACATGTCAGGTTCTTGCACTATCATAACTTGTGAGATATACCACTGGTATTTCAAACACAAGCATAGTTACCCGTGGTGGAAAATTTTCAGAAAAGCTTACAAGCTAAATAGACTAGAAAGAATAACCTGCCAATCTACATCTGAAAAAAATAGTGGTGTTTGTGGAGCACATTGATAGCAGTGGAATATTTTTTCATATAGTGCAGGATGATGAACCCCTCAAGTTGGAAGACACTCAAAATATAATTGGGGAAGAGCTGTCTCCTCAAAGTAGTGTTGACCTTAGTGATATAAAGTTTCCAGGACCTATATTTGTTGATGTGGCAATGACTCAAAATGAGAAGAAACAGCAGTACTGCAATAACCACTAACAAGAAGATGGGATGCATGAAATATGGATCTAGAAAAATTGGAAGCCATGAAAAAATGGAACACATAAAGATCAAACACTCTAGGTGTTATTGAACTGAAATAGACTGGTATTGGCCATTTTGAATGTCATAATAATATGGTTTACATACCAGAGTAACAAATTTGAAAGGAATGGATGACTTTCATGTTAAAAAAGAGAATGTTTCAACATCGATTCCAATGTTCACCATTGTTAGGTGTAGGATATATTACACCTACAAGGATGAATAATTAATAAAGTTATTATTCAAATTGACACACCAACCACTAATGCTAACAATAAAGCCATTGAGGATTTTTACCAACCTTTTCAGTCTGAAATTGATGAAACATGCAATCAAGATTACTGATGACTTGAATGCAAAAATTGGAAACTAAGGAGGAGGATCACTAGTTAGAAAATATGGCCATGGGGATGGAAGCCACATGGGAGATCTCATGACAGAATATTCCAATAAGGATGGCTTATTGATTGAACATTTATTTTTCAGTGATGTAAACAGTAACCATAGACATGGATCATGTATATTGGATAGAAATACACAGGAATTAAATCAACTACATCTGTTGAAATAAACTACTATATATACTCGAGTATAACCCAAGGCAACTAATTTTACCCCCAAAAGCTGGGGTGCTTTTTCAGCATAAAAAATGTGCAGAAAAAAACTCGGCTTATACTCAAGTATTTACGGTATAAAGAAGTTCAATATCATCAGTCACGAGACTGGAGACCAACTGTGGAACAAACCATCAATGGCAAATTCAACTCGAATTCAAATAAAATTAAAACAAGTCCCCAAGAGTCAAAGTATGAATTTGAGTATATCTCATCTAAATTAGAGGATATTTCAAGAAGAAAGTTGACACATTGAAAACAAATCACCTGAGATGATAAGAGTTCTGCAATAATATCAAGAACATCATAAATAAAGAAATTCAAGGATAATTAAAAAGATAGAAACTAAAGAAAAGACAAAATGGATGTCACGTTGAATGTGGAGTAGCTGAAGCCAATGAAAGAAATGATGAAGTACGAAAAAGAGAGAGAGAGAAATATAGAAATAATTGATGAAGTAAAGACGCTGAATAAAGAAGCTGAACATAAAATTTCAAAGGGGAATTCAAAAAGATGGAATAGAGAATTATATGAAAAGGTGCAAAGACCTGGAATTAGGACAGCAAAAATGAAAAGCATGTGCATTTCACTAGCTGAAAAAATGGAAGAGAAATTCAAAATACAGAATTACACAGATAGCATCAAAAGAAGATGAAAGGGATTCACTGACCACATGAAGCCCCGGCTCCACAGCGCTGAGTCCAGAAGACCAAGATAGCATAGGGTTCTCACTGCAGATTGCTCTGAGAGTACTCACAGTAGTAGGCCCTGGATCAACTTGGGAAAAAATAGAACTCAAAATAAGAAGACTAACCTTAGGATATGATAGGCACTAGTGGAATTCCCATTTGACACCTGACCTCACCTCCATGGCTCAACTTTCAGCCCCCAAATAGGAGACCTATACTGTCAACGATGTACAATTCAGAGCCCAGCATTTGTCAGGGAGTTACTCAGAAGGCAGGAAGGAATGGGAACCAAAGACCAATGGAAACGGCAAACAATGGGAGGGAATAGGAAAAGTAGTATTGCATTGTAGGTATTGCAATCAATATCATAAAACATTGCATGAATTGTAAGGAAAATCAATTTACTCTGTAGATTTTCCCTCACATCACAATCAAAACAGTGTAAAAAGAAAATAAGTCATATGACCGAGTACACTGGTAGATCTTGCTGAAGACCAATTTCCAGTGTTAAAAGATGTCACTTTGAAGAATAAGGCACAGCTGAGCCCTAGTGGTATAGTGGTTACAAACATAATGCGTCAGAACCAACCCAGTTGGGTTGCTCAACACAAGATCAGCAGTTCTGCTCCCATACAAAGTTCCAGTATTGGAAACCCACAGGGATATCTCTCCCCTGTCCTATAGAGTTGCTAAGGGTTGGAATCAACTTGATGGCAGTGAACTGGATGTAAGACAGGCTGACTAGAGACACAAATCAAGTGCCACTCATATATGTGCAATAAATAGTTTTCTATCAAGAAGTCATTATAATATTTCTATTTCAAGGAAATATCCCAGGCCAGTCCAACTCAAGTCCATAAGTCCAACACTAGCCCATAAGTTCCTTTCCAACTTACGCAGTTACATGCAATGATGCAGAATGCAGGGATGTCAAAGGCCAGTGATTGCAATGTCTTGTGGACCCAAGGTCGATGGAAGCATGGCAAGACTCTGGCAGCTCTCAACGTGGGCAGGAAGCAGTCAGGTGAATGCAAAAAGAAGGGGAGGTTCCCAGGGCCCTCCTTATGAGAAGGCCATGGCCACAAAGAGGCAACATCAGGCTATGGTGTGATTGACAGATTGGATACCAACCTTACACTTTTACATATCTTCAAACTGACATAAAATTATATAACTATCATACTATGGCATTTTCAATCACCTCATATGTACTTGAAAATGGACAATAATTATGAAAGGTAAAATAAAAGTTGATGTCTTTTAATTATGATGCTGGTGAAGAATATTGAATATTCCATGGACTTTCAGAAGAAGGAACAAATCTTTCTTGGCGGAAGTAGAGCCAGAATGCTTCCTAGACGTGAGAATGGCAAGACTTCATATCACATACTTTGCACATGTTAACAGCTGAGCATAGTCCCTAGAGAAGGATATCATACTTGATAAATTGGAGTGGTGAAAAAAAGAAGAAGGTCCTCAATGGGATGAATTGGCATACTGGCTGCAAAAACAGACTCCAACATTAACTGTGAGGAAACAGAATGTGGGTGCTATGAGTTAGAGCCAAATTAACTGTGTCTAACAATGACAACTCCCCTCCCCCGCCCCATCTGTCAATTTGCTGCACTGTGGTAGCTTGTGCTTTGCTGTAATGCTGGGAGTTAGTCCACTAGTACTTCAAATACCAGGCAGGATCACCCACGGTGAACAGATTTCAACACAGCTTCCAGACTAAGAACTGACAGGACGACAAAACAATCAGTCCACTTCTGAGGGATTCACCATTGAAAACTTTCTGCATAGCAGTAAAATATTGTCTGATATAATGCCAGAAAATGAGCCCCTCAGATTGCAAAACAATCAAAATATCACCGAGAAAGAGAGCTTCCTCAAAGTAGAGTCCACCTTAATGATAACTCAAAACCTCACAACAGGAGCTGGAGATAACATCATAATAAATGGAGAAAATATTGAGGTTATCAAGGATTTCGTGTTGCTTAGATTCACAACTAATGATCATGGAAACAACAATCAAGAAACCAAATAACATATTGCATTAGGCAAATCTACTGCACATAACCACTTTAAAGTACTGAAGATCAAGAATTTCACTTAGGATTAAGTTGCGCCTGGCCCAAGGCATGGTATTTTCCGCCACATCTTATGCACGTGAAATTTGAACATTGAATGAGAACGACTGAAGGAGAACTGGTGCATTTGAATTAAGGTACTGACAAAAAATACTGAAAGTACCATGGGTGGAGAGAAGAACAAACAAATCTGTCTGAGAAGAAGTGCAGCTAAATGTTCGTGGCAGATAGGATGGCGAGACTTCATCTCCTGTACTTTGCAGATGTTATCAGGACAGCCCAGTCCCTGGAGGACATCATACACATTACAGTGGAGGGGTTGCAAAAAGAGGAAGACACCCGATCAAATGGATCGAGACAATTCCTACAACAATGGGCTCAAACATAACAAAATTTTTGAGTATGGAGCAGGACCAGGCAATGTTTCATTCTGTTGTGTAGGCATTATTATGAGACAGAACTGACTTGAAGGCATCTAGCAACAAAGTGTACTAAAGCTTTCTGGCACCTTCATTTGCTGATGGATTATAATTCAAAATGAGAAAAATCATTGCAACTATTCATTAATAATCAGAACATGAAACGTGAAAAATAAGAATCTAGGAAAATTGGAAATCATAAAACACGGAATCTGACCTATAAAGATCAGTATCCTAGGCATTGGTGAGTTGAAATAGTCCCTTTGAATCTTAAAATGATAAGAATGACTATGCTGACAATAACAAATTCAAAAGAATGTCTCTTTCATCCTCAAAAAGAGCATTTCTAGATCTATCTTGAAATGCAATGCTGCCTGTGACAGAATAATATCTATCTTCACACGCAAGGAAGGCCGGTTAATAGAACCATTATTCAAATTTTCTCACAAACCACTAAAGCCAATGAAGAATTGTACCAACTTCTTTAGTCTGAAATTGATCACACATGTACTGAAAATGCATTAATAATTGCTGACAATTGGAATGCACACATGGAAACATAAAGGAAGGAAGAGTAATTAGAAACTATGGCTTTGGGGATCGAAAAGAAGCTGAAGAATGCACGAAAGAATTCTGCAAGAGCAATAACTGCCTCATTGCAAACATCTTTATTCAACAACAGGAGCGGCATATATACATGTGGAATACACAGGAATGGAACTGATTAAATCTGTGGGAAGACATGATAGAGAAGCTCAATATCATTGAGACAAAATAAGACCAGGGGCCAACTATGTAACAGACTATCAATTACTAATATGCAAGTTCAAATCAAACCTGAAGAAAATTAAAATAAGAACGCAAAAGAGCCCAAATACAGCCTACATTATATCTGTGGTAGGCTGGGGTTTCTAGAGAAACAAACCAGTGATACTGATACATGTAGAAGAAGGAAATTTATATCAATAAATAATTTTACATTAAGAAGTCCACACAACAAGAAACCCCAGTCCAACTCCAGCCCATAAATCAGATGCAAACTAGAGGCCCTTCCAGACTCATGAAGCTGTTGGAGGAATAGCCCAAGAAACAGGAAAACCACAGGTTGGTGGAGGCAGAGTTGGGAGAATCCAAAGTCAGCAGGCAGTTGGCAGGCCACAGACAGCTCTTAGGGTCAGCAGGTCTCATGGTGATTGCCATCCCAAGAAGCTAGCCATAGGGTCCAGGGTCTTTTCATCAGGAAGAAAAAGAGTGAGCCCATTCTCCACAGTCTACTTATAGCTATGAAATAGGTCACACCCCCAAGGAGATTGTGACCTGCACCTTCTGAAGATCCTGATCAAGCTAAATTGACACCAAACTTTACTATCACAATATCTCACCTGAATTTAGAGCCTATCTCAAGAATGGTTCGGACATATTGAACATTAATGATCAGCTACCAGAAGACTTGTGAAATAGCATCAAGGTCATCAATCTTTTTTTTTTTTGTCATGTGAACTGGGGCTATTTATTTATTTATCATAAATTATTTTATTGGGGGCTCCTCAAAAAGATCATTAATAATACAGGAGAGAAAGAAAATACTACAGTGGATATCAGAGGAGATTGTGAAACTTGCTCTTGAACCTAAAGCAGCTAAAGCAAATGGAAGAAATGATGAAATAAAAGAGTTGAACAGAAAAATTTGAAAGTCCAGCTTGAGAAAATAAAGTAAACAATTATATTGTAACGTGTAAAGACCTGGAATTAGGAAAGCAAAAGGAATGAGTACAGTCAGCATATCATAAATTGAAAGAACAGAAGAAAAAATCCAAGCCTTGGACTAAAATGTTGAAGGATTATTTATCAAACTATTGAATGATGCAGGGAGAATCCAAAGAACATGGAAGGAGTATACAGAGTCTCTGTACCCAAGAATTAGTTGAGGTTCTACTAGTTCAAAAGGCCAAGAGGAAGTTGAAGCTGCAATGTAAGCATTAGTGCAAAGCAAGGAAGGGATAGGAATGGAAATATTTCAACACGCTCATGCAGTGATAGTCCATGTCAAGAAATTTGGAAGATAGCTATCTGGCCAACCAACTGGAAGTGATTAATATTTGTGTCCATTCTAAAGAAATATGATGCAACAAAATCTGCAAATTAATTTAAAATAACATTAATATGACATGCAAGTACAATTTTATTGAAGATAACTTTAAAAGTAGTTATAGCAATATGTCAACAGGAAGCTGCCAGAAATCCAGGCTGTATTAAAAGAGGGCATGAGGCAAGGTATATCAATGCTGATTTCAGATGGACCTTGGCTGAAAACAGAGGATACAAGGAAAATGCTTACTTATGTACTATTGACTATGCAGAGGACTTTACTGTGTATCATAACAAACTTTGGGTAGCATATGAATACATATGAGAACAATTGGAATTCCCGTACATTTAATTGTGCTCCTGTGGTACCTGTACACAAACCAACAGGAAGTGGTTCGAATAGAACAAGGGGATAGTGCGTGGTTTAAAATCAGGAGAGTGTGTGTTGTGGTTATATCCTTTCACCATATGTGTTAGACAGGGTTCTCTAGAGAAACAAAACCAGGACATTTATGATTTGATAGATAGATAGAACACGAAGGAATATAACAGCTAATTAGTCCACATAGCAGTACAGAGGACTCAGTTTAACTCACTTCCATGCAACAGTAAATATGGCAGTACAGCCAGGCAGCAAACTGCAGAACTAGGTAAGGCAGCCACACACTGGTCTGATCACCAGAGAGCAACTGAGAGATAGGTGTGGCTTGCTGAGCCATTTATCTCTTTGCCCACGAATCAAACTGCGAACTTATTAATCCCACATGTTCTTATTGGCCAGGTTGGCACTATAAACCTACCTATCTATCACACTATACTTATTCAAATAATCTGAGAAGCTGCTCTGTATGAAGAAGTTGAGGCATCTGAATTGGAGGAAGAATCATTAACAACCTGTGTTATGCAGATGACCCAATCTTGCTGGCTGAAAGTCAATAGGCCTTGAAGTACTTAATGATAAAGCTCATATAAATTAGTCTTCAACACTAAGAATACAAATGTCTTCTCAACTTAACAAATATAAACCCAAAACATCATTACAAATAGAGAAATGTAGCTAAACTCTATTTTACTTGGACCCACAATCAATACTCACAGAAGCAGCAGTCAATAAATCAACGTATTTCATTGGAAAAATCTGTGGTAAAAGACCTCTTTAAAATGTGAAAGAGCAAATGTTTTACTTTGGGGATTAGCAAGTTATGCCTGCTTTTAGCCTTGATATTTTTAATCACCTTAGATGCATGTGAAAGGAGTCTTAATTTCAGTGTCTGGTATGGGTTGAATGACTCACAGCAAGGTTGGTGGTTCAACCCACTTGCTGCTCCACAGAAGAAAGAGGAAGCTATTTGACCCTGTAAAGATTTACAGCCTTGGAAACCCTATATGGTCACTATGAATAACAAAAGACTTGATGGTAATGTTTGGCATATGCATGTGAAAGATGGACCATACATAAGGAAGACTGAAGAAATTATGATGCCTTTAAAATATGATGTTGCAAATAATTTTGAATATACCACGAATGCCCAGCAGAACAAAGAGGTCTGTCCCAGAAGAAGTACAGCCAGAATGTGTTTTAGAAGTGAGGATGGTAAAACTTCATTTCATATACTTTGAACATGGTATCAGGAGAAATTAGTCCCTAGAAAAGGACAAAATACTTGGTAGAGCATCATCAAAAAACAGGTAAACCCGGAATGAGATGGATCAACACAGTGGCTGTAACAAGAGGCTAAAATATGACCATTGTGAGGATGTCACAGGACTAGAAAGGCTTTTATTCTATTGTGCATAGGGTCACTATAAGTGGCAGTGCGTGAGTTTTTGTTGATTAACAACACTGGGATATGAGCAATGTCCCCATGGCATATGCTAAACTGTCACCATGCTGGACACAGTTGATCTTTGTGGCTTTAGAGGGTAATTATTTGGAGGGTTATGATTCCACTGAATTTTTTTCTGTGTATTCAAACTATTCCATCCTAAGATTCCACAGATCTATCCAAACCAAGCTCACTGCCATTGAATCAATGCTAACTCATATCGACCCTACAGGACATGGATAAAATTGTACCTGTGAGGTTCTGAGACTGTACCTCTTTACAGAGTAGAGTCCCATCTTTCTCCCGAAGAACAGCCGGTGATTTCAAAATACCGACCGTGCAATTAGCAGCCCAATGTGTAACCAAGAACTATTCAGGGAAGCTAGAGGGAGAGCATGAAAAGAAATGAGTAGTTGAGGTGGCTGGATGCACATCCATCCCTTTGTTCTACTCTCTATGACTTTTTCTGAGTTCATTCAAAAGGTAAATTAAGACACAAAATAGAATTCTACCCAACCCTGCTATATGCCTAAACAGTATCCATTTTTCTCATTCTTACTACTAATAGAAGCTCAATTTTGTTTAGGGTGATAATGTACCTACTTAAATCGCTCACTCCTAGGCTGCCTTGCAGCTATGCATAAACATTTGACCCAGTTTGGGCCAAATATGTGTAGGTGAAAGATACTGAGTAGGACTCCCAAGAAAGTTTTTGTTGTTGTTTAAGGCAAAACACTTCTCTGGCATAACCCATTTCATTTTTGTCCTTGGCTCTTCTGCTGTCATGCTCCCTAGTCAGAATATTGAAAGATGGGAGAGTCACATAGGTTACATGAGTTTGGCAGACCAAAAAGCATGCATTCTCCTATATCCAAGATGAGTCCCTGAGCAAATACGCCAGACCTAGGCTACCTATTTCAAGACTTACTATTGTATAAGACAAACCCCTGTGTGGTGCAAAGGGTTAACACAATTCACTGCTAAGCCAAAGATGCCTTGGAAGAAAAACCTGGCAATCTACATTTAAAAATTCAGCCCTTGAAATCTTCATGGAGCACAGTTCTACCCTGAATCATATGGGGTAACTGTAAATCAGAATCAATTCAGTGGCAACTGGTTTGGTATTTTTGGTGTTAATATAAGAAAAATGAAGCTTTTGTGATTAGACCACTAGAGTCAGTTTGTTTTTTTCCCATGTAGCCAGATACAATTTGGACTGATAGAGAAATAATTAAAAGAATGTAGAGTTAAGTAAGCGTAATGATTATGGAACTAATCATTTAGCAATGGGCTGCTAACCACAAGGTCAGTAGTTCAAATGCACCAGTCACTCTGGGGGAGAAAAGTGAAGCTCTCTGCTTCTGTAAAGATTTACAGTCTTGGAAGCCCTATATGTGGTTGCTATAAGTTGTAATCAACTTGATAGCATTTTATTTGTTTGAGTTTGGTGACTAGTACGTAAGCTTTGAGGGGGTAGTAATAGATACTTTGAATACTATTCTTAGCACTATAGGTATTATGTCTTTTGCAAATGGGTAAACGAACAAAAGCGATATTCATTTTGTGTTTTCTGTAGTTTGCCTTATTCTTCCAAGAAGATTGCTCAAGTGTTAAGACCCAGTCTTCTCAGGCATACTTGAATAAAAGAATAACTGATAGACACAGACTTGAACCCTTGCCTGTGTGATCATTGGTGTGTCACTGTTTTTCAATCCATTTCTCATCTGTGAACTGGGGATTACACACGTAGGCCACAGGGTTCTTTTGGAAATTCAGAGTAATATGTGTGTCTTTGATTGAGTGCCCGTGCATGCCGAGCTTATTCCTGAGGCCTGGGTGCAGGGAGGCTATTTGAGATCTGATGGCAGGGAGTGGGAATAGGAAAGCGGACGCAAGACTGAGTTAGGGGGAGAAGCAATCACAATGGGAACGGGGTGTTGAGGCTTTTAATGTAGGATACAGGGGCTTGATTCCCCCAGGACTTCTGAGCAACATGGGTTCTGTCCTAGAATTGTCTACCAGAAACATGGGGCTGGGCTCTTCTTCGCCTGTAGTGGTGTTGAGCATTCCTCCTAGTAAGGTGACCTCTCCTACCTTCCTGGGTTTGGCTTTCCATGCCTTTGAAAAGGCTTCGAGGCAGAAGGACATGGAGAGCTGCGTGCTGCACAGTTGTGATAAGACACCATTTCAGCAGGAGCCTGCACTTACATAGAGCCTTTCGCCACTGCTATGATGGATATCAGGAGGAGCCCTGGAAGTGCAGTGGTTACAAGTTGGTTTGCTAACTTCAAGGTCAGCAGTTCAAAACTACTAGCTCCAAGGAAAAAAGATGGGGTTTTCTACTCCAATAAAGAGTTGTAGTGTTTGAAACTCGCAGGGGGCAATTGTACACTGCCCCACAGGATCGCTATGAGTCGGTATTGACTGGAAGGCAGTGAGATGGTGTCGGAGATGGGTCAAAGGAATGTAGCATGGCAACCCTAAGAATCTGCTACAGAACCATAAAGTGCCTGGGATAGATGAGTTTATTGTGCTTGGCCTTTTAAAACCATCAAACGGGCAACAGTTAGAAAGTCAAACATACCAAGTGTCATTGGAGATCCGGGGAAAGGAGAGAAACACTGCTAATGATGCAGGTTTGCTGCACAGCAATCTGGCAGAGCTTAGTGAAAGTCCATTGAATGGACCCTAGGACCTAGTGAGCCCCTCCTGGGCGTACAACCAAAGAAGCGCAGTCACTGAGTTGACTTTCATTCCTCGTGACCCTATCAAACAAAGCTGAATGGTCCCATGATTTTTCAAGGCTTCTATTGGGAAGTAGACAGCCATGCCTTTATCCCACAGTGTGTGGAAGACGGCTTCAAACTACTGACCTTTGTGTTAGCAGCCAAGCACTTAATATCTCCCCCATCAAAGCTCTCTCCTGGATGTATAAAAGCAAACAAAACCCCAGTTGATTCTTCCTCATTAGCAACCCTACAAGGCACAATAGAATTGCTGCTTTAGGTTTACAAAACTAAATTCTTACGACAGCAGACAGCCTCTCTTTGCTCCATGGAATAGCTGGTGGGTTGGTACTGCTCACCTTGGGGTTAGCAGCCCAACACATATTTCCTGGGTATATAGGCCAAGCTATTTATCCAATTCACAGGGCCCTTGGGACATTTTTACAAGAATGGTCACCACACTGATACCTGCAGTAGAGAAGAGTTGGAGCCGAATTGGATGCCAATCAACAGACAACTGAAGAAGGAAACAAAAGAAAGATGATGATTGCTCATGACCAAGTGGCACGCAGCAGCACATACAATTGATATGCAGCATGACAATAACTCTTAATGACATTGCAAGGAGTTGAAAAGTTCAAAAACAGAATGAGATTTATATTGCAGTACCATTCATGGAAGCTGAAAGCCCATTCACCAAGCAGCATGGTCTAGTGCACATGGCTGTATGCCTATAAGGACACACACACACCAAGCACCCAGCAGGGGGTATTAGTCTGAAGAGGGGAATGGAAGTGATGTGAATGTGGAAAAGGAGGGACAAAACACAAGCAGGGCCTGACATTGATCAGGGTTCACAGTGTGCTATAAAGTAGGCATGATTAATCACTTCCCTGTACCAGAAGACTGAGCTAGATTTTTAAAGCAAATCGAGTGCCTGGAACACAATGGTTGTTAGCTGCTGTTGAGTCAGCCTCCATCCCAACTCACTGTGACAACCAGCTCCCAGTGAGTCCATGGGCAATATTCTCCCTGGTCCTGCACCATCTCTTTGGTTGTGCATCAGATTGTGATTCAAAGGGGTTTTCGTTAACTGGTTTTCAGAAGAAGAAAGCCATGCTCTTCTTCATCGCTCATCTTAGTCTGGACACATCACAGAAACAGGTTCAGTCTCAAAGCCGCACCCAACCAAGCTTCCCCATTTCAGTATCATAGCAACGCAGAATCAGTTCAGTACCTCAGCAATAACCAAGCATCCCCCTGACAAATGAGTGTTGGATGCACATGAGTTTCATTGTCTTGGACTCAAACCCAGATCTCCCACATGAAAAAGGAGAATTCTACAACTGAACCACCAATTTACCCTCAGAATATAATATGTATCCAGTAAATGGTTATTAAGAATGTGGCTGCCAGGAAAATCCAGCAATTTCCTGCCAAGGCTTAACACTAATATCTTCCCCCACACACTAGAAGGCTGCAGAGGAATGACTTTCTCCATGCCAGCCCTGGTATCTAGACAAGGGACCCTAACACTGAGCCACTGAGCCCCAGCAGGCTGGGGAGCAATGTCAAATTGGATGAGGGACAATCCTGGTTGAGTTAGTTTCCCTAAGCTCGCAGGGCAGTTTAGCATGTCCACAGCTGTGTTCAGAATAGCCATGCGATTACCACCGAGAGAAATTCTACATGCTTTCACACCCCATGCTAGTCGTTGCAGCCATCGTTGAGTACAGTTCATGCTCATCACTATCTAGAACTCACGGTGACGCTGTGGGTGAGCCGTTGGGCAGGTAACCTCAAGGTTGGCAGTTCAAAGGCACCAGTTGTTCACTGAGAAGAAGGTGAGATGATCTGCTCCTGTAAAGATTTAGCCTGAGGAATTTTATATAGGGTCACAGTGAGTCAGGATCAACTCAATGGTGTTGGTTTGGTTTATTAGACCCACTATCAGATCATATTTAATGTTTTTATTAACATGTATATTTGCCACAAATCCAATGTCTTTTATTTTTATCACTGCATTTCAATACAATTTGTGCCTTTGTGATTCTGTATTTCATTGGAGGTATTTGGAAATATTATTCTGGGGAGTGGGCAGGTGTTCCATAGCCTTTCCTAAATGCCAAAAGGATCCATGGGGTTGCAATGGTTAAGACCCTCTAATAGAGTTTATCAAAGAGCCCTGGAGGCACAATGGTTAAGTGCTCAGCTGCTATCCAAAAGGTTGAAGGTTTGAACCCACCAGTGGCTCTGTTCTTGGAAGAAAAACCAGGCAACTCATTCTTGTATAGATTACAGCATAGAAAAGACTAGAGCAGTGGTTCTCAAACTTCCTAATGCCACAACCCTTTCATACAGTTCCTCATGTTGTGGTGACCTCCACAACCATAAAAATATTCTCATTGCTACTTCATAACTGTAATTTTGTTACAGTCACCCTGTGCAAGGGTCCCACAGGTGGAGAACCATTGGTCTAGAGAGCTCTGCACTGATGCATTGAGTCACTATGAGTTGGACTGGACTAGAAGGTTCCTAAAAAAAACACCAACAATCCTTTTTTACCATGACCTTGTTAACTCAAAAAGATTAATAAGCAAATTC
This sequence comes from Tenrec ecaudatus, assembly GCF_050624435.1. NCBI lineage: Eukaryota > Metazoa > Chordata > Mammalia > Afrosoricida > Tenrecidae > Tenrec > Tenrec ecaudatus. Next base: position 413,255 of record NW_027458075.1, read on the forward strand.
ACAAATGAGGACATCCAGTTGCCCCTCCAAACTGGACAAGCATGAGTTAAATGGTGACCTTGACCCCACGGTGTCTTCCAGTTGGTGCCATGCTGCCTTTATTCCCTCTGCCTCTCAGTTCTGTGGAGAAGAAGGGGAAAGGGAGGGAAAGAAAAAGAAAGAAATGAAAAGATAATTTTCCCAGCTTCTTCACATCACTGAATTGAACTTTACTTTTAATAAAAGTATTATGAAATGGAAATGGTGCTTTCACTATTTTGCTTTTACGTGATATTCAGAGACATGGTGCTGGTAATTATTTGAGCCGGGGAGGTTAATGTGCGGACTTTCTGAATATGGTTGAGCCAGCATGCCCCCTTCCAGGCCTAGCATTTCCCTGGACTATGAGAAGTTATAGACAGTCTACCCTCTTCTTCCTCTGACTTCGCTGCAAACCATGGACACACTGGTTCTGACTTGACCTGGCTCCAGTACAGAAAAAAATATCCTCCTTGCATAATTGTAGTGCTTGCATTGGAAGGCACCCAGAGACAAATCTCTCATCTGGTGGCATAATGGGTTATGTGTTGGGCTATTAACTGCAAGGTCAGCAGTTGGAATTCACCAGTCGCTCCTTTGGAGAAAGATGAGGCTTTCTTCTCCCATAAAGAGTTATAGCCTTAGATGAGTATAAAAACTCAAAATGCATTGGCAGAGATTCCACAGAGAATAAGCCTCCATTAAATCCCCTGGGACCATTCACCAGGGATGGGATTAAACCCTGCTCACCGTCAGTACATCAGAAAGTGTATTGTTGCAGATATGATTAGGTTAAACATTAACATCTTATCATTTGTCTTTACTCTTAACACGTTTTCATTTGTTCTTTTTTTAATATTCTGCTTTCCTTTTTATTGAAAAAAGTAACTAATGTCACTAAACAAGTAGAGAATTTGTTAAATGAGAATCTAATCGGTTATGTAAACTTTCATTGTAAACATAACACAATTTTATTTTTACAAAGAGTTATAGCCTTGGAAACCCAGGAGGCCGGAGTATTTTCTCTCGATAGGATTGTTATGCACCCAATGGCAATGAGTATTGTTGGATTTTGTTTCTTTATTGTTTTCTGTAGCTATGGTGGGGTATAGGGGTTATGTGTTGTGCTGCTAAACGCAATGTCTGAAATGGCAAATTTGAAATCCCCAGCCACTCCAAGGGAGAAAGATGAGGCTTTCTACTCCCCTAAAGAGTTCTAGTCTCAGAGCAGCCAGTCGACAAAGAGAACAACATGGCTGGCCCCACTATGAGACATGATGCCCCTCAGTGACCAAGGGTGATACAGGGGACAGCACTGGAGACACAGTGTGCGAATTGCACCTAACCTGATTCCACCACACCGAGGCAAAGTGTGGTGGAGTGCAGTGGAACAGCAAGGGAATGGAGTGGCAAGGTCCCCAGGGAATGCTGAAAGTGGAGTTTGGGGCCAGGTTGTGGTGCCTCAACAGACTGGATTGGAAAACACTCCTAAGGTCCAACAAATGATCCTTGAACTAACTATAAGCTCTTCTTTCTTGATGTGTTTTGTTTTGTTCTTTGTCAGTGGTTTGTTTTCGTTGTTTTGTTGTCTGGTTGTATACTGTTGCTCTGTTTTCCTCTGTCTTGTTTTCGTGCATGTTAGTGTCTCCACAGGTCTGTCTAAATAAGACAGGCTGGATGAACTATCTGGAGGAAAACAACAGGACCAACAGTTCCGGGGGCAATTGGGATAGGGGGAGGTGCGGGGTGGGGGGTAAGGAAGTGGTGTTAACAAACACAGGGACAAGGGAACAATATGGGACTCAAAATGGTAGTAAGGGGGAAGCGGCAGGCCTGGTAGGGAATGATCAAGGGTAAGATTACGTAAAGAAGAGGTATAGCTGTAACCCAGGTTGGGACGGAGCATGGTAGTGGGACAGGAGGAAAGTCAAGGGAGATGGAGGAGAGAGCTAGGAGTCAAAGTGCATTTATAGAGGTCTAGACAAAGACATGTACATGCAAATATATATATATATATATATGTATATATATATATATATATGTATGGGGAAATAGATCTCTGTGTCTATATTTATAGGTTTAATATTAAGGTGGTGGCAGGACCTTGGGCCTTAACTCAAGCACTCCCTCAATGCATGAATACTTTCTTTTATTAAATTGGCACTCTACAGTGCTCATCCTCCCGACACAACTGCTGAAGCCAAAGCTGGTGAACAAGTAAATGTGGTGAAGAAAGCTGATGGTGCCCGGCTTTCAAAAGAGATAGTGTCTGGGGTCTTAAAGACTTGAAGATAAACAAGCGGCCATCTAGCTCAGAAGCAACAAAGCCCACATGGAAGAGCACACCAACCTGTGTGATCACGAGGTCCCGAAGGGATCAGTTATCAGGCATCAAAAAACAAAAAAATCACAGTATTGGCTGCACACCTCCATGATACGATTGGCGAAGACAAATGGGTGCATAAGCAAATGTGGCGAAGAAAGCTGATGGTGCCTGGCTATCAAAAGAGATAGTGTCTGGGGTCTTAAAGGCTTGAAGGTGAACAAGCGGCCATCTAGCTCAGAAGCAAAAAAGCCCACATGGAAGAAGCACACCAGCCTGTGCGATCACATGGTGCCAAAGGGACCAGGTATAAGGTATTATGCAAAAAATATATACATACCATATATATGGTATGTATATGGTATATATATGTATATATATATGTATATATGTGGATATATATATATATATATATATATATATATATATATATATATATATATAAAAATAGTGAATGAAGGGGGAAGTGCAGAGTGGAGACCCAAAGCCCATTTGCTGGCCACTGGAGATCCCCTCACAAAGGGGTTTAGGAGAGGAGATGGGTCAGTCAGGGTGCGATGTAGTACTGATGAAAAACACAGCTTTTCCCTAGATCCTGGATGCTTCCCCCCCACAACTACCATGATCCGTATTCTACCTTGCAGGACTGGATAGGGCAGAGGTTGTACACTGGTACGTATAGGAGCTGAAGGCATAGGGAATCCAGGGTGGATGATACCTTCAGGACCAGGAGTGTGAGGGGTGATACTGGGAGAGTAGAGGGTGAGTGGGTTGGAAACGGGGAACAGATTACAAGGATCCACATGTAACCTCCTCCCTGGGAGACAGATGGCAGAGAAGGGGGGGAGGGAGACTCCGGATAGGGCAAGATATGACAAAATAACAATCTGTAGATTATCAAGGGCTCATGATGGAGTGGGGAGCGGGGAGGGAGGTTAAAAAAAAAGAGCACCTGATGCAAAGGGCTTAAGTGGAGAGCAAATGCTTTGAGAGTGATTAGGGCAAAGAATGTACGGATATGCTTTATACAATTGATGTATGTATATGTATGGATTGTAATAAGAGTTGTATGAGCCCCTAATAAAATGTTTAAAAAAAAAAAGAGTTCCAGTCTCAGAAACTCACAGGTGCAGTTCTACCCCAAACTGTAGAGTTGCCATGAGTCGGCATCAACTGGATGGCAGGAAGGACACATAACGATTCAGACCCGGGCTTAGTTTGGGTTCTCACTGAAGCAGACCCTGGCCAAAGACTTAAAGGCAATGAGCTTATTTAGGAAACTCTGAGCATGCAGGTAATGATGTGGGGTTGTGAGCCAGTGGAGGGAAGGCCACCGATAACAAATAGATTGTGAATCCAATGACAAACCTGGGAACCTGCTTCTTAATCACTTAGGAAGTCTCCAGGGGTAGGGTGTAGCACACGCCTCTCAGAGTTTTGCCATCCAAGGAGTGAGGGGCCTGGTCAGGGCTGTTCCCACTGGCATATGTTCCTCAGCACATTCAGCCAGCACCAGCAAAGGGATCTTCAGAGCTGGCCATTGGTGACTGAGGCGAGTACACGGAATCAGGAATTTGGGAGTGAAGAGAAGGAGCACCGGGAGTGTCTGCTACAGATTGGAGACTGGAAAGTCAACTCGTTGCTCCTCAAGGGGACAGGCGCTCCCCTCTCTGGATCTCACTTTTAACATCGATACACAAAGGTCGATTCTGTGAGGGTCACAGACTTGGGACTCCCATAGCCAAATGAGGACCTGTGTGGACTCTGGTTGGCCTGATTATTCACTGCCATCTAGAAGATTCCAACTCACCGTGACCCTGTAAGACCGAGCAGAATTGCCCCTGTGGGTTTCTGAGGTTGAAATTCTATATGGACTAGAAAGTCTCATCTCTGCACAACCCCCACCCTATCCCCCACACCACGCTCCCCAGTGTGACTGGTGGTTTCAAACTACTGACCTTCTAGTTAGCTGCCCAACACATAACCCACTGTGCCACCAGGGCTCTTTGGCCTACCTAGCTTCTATCCAATGTTATTGAATCGCCTTTGAAAAAATCAGGAGCTTTTTAAGAAAACAGGAATTTTAACTTTCTCTAGAAAAATCGATCTGGCATCACTGGAACCTAAACTAGAGGATCCACAATTCCACGTGGCTCTGGGAATCTCAACATTTCTTCCTCCTGCTCAAAGTAAAATGGTTTAAGGGGACCTTTCACAGCTGGTGGGCTGGTCTCCTTTCTAGAAAGTTGCCTCTGTAAAGAAAATGCATCTTTCTTCCCTTTTACCTAGTTGGGGGTGGTGAGGGTAGCGGGAGCCATTGGGTTAAGAAAAAACAGTCGAGGTAGCTTCAGTTGCCCTGCCAGGGCTTTAGAGTCCAAGCCTTTTTTGCTCCACCTGACTGGCCTGCTGTTTCCAGGGCAGCCCCACCATCTGTTCCCAGATGCAGGGAGGGAGCCGACTTTCCTTCATCACACCTGCCCCAAACTCAGGCCCAGAACTACTGTCTAAACACAGAACAACTTTTTTCTGTGGCCAAATGTGGGACCCCAAATTTCTTCCCTCTTTCCCAATACTCCTTCAGTGACTTGATGACCTGGGCCAGGCTGAGATGAATTAGCTTGCTCCTCACAGCTGGCTGCTGGGTTCCAGTCAACTCCCAGAGGCCACTGGCTGTGCCCATCAGTAGAAGTGGGAGTTGAGAACCCTCAGCTCTTGGCTGAGCAGCTCTGTCAGTCTGTAGCTGTTGACTGTAGCTGCTTCTGACAGCCAGTCTAGCTGGTGCTTTAAGTCATTTCAGTCGCTCCACCTCAGCTGTGATTAGTCTAGTCTCTGTAGCCTCAGAGGGAGGGGAAAACAAAACACCTCAATTACTTTGAATCAGAGTGGGTTATCCTCTTTTAAAAGGCAGAAAGTCTGAATTGGAGGATATTTTGGGGGGTCTCTTTTATGCATTTCACATTTACAAAATAAGAACTAACAGTATTTGTTCCAGTAAGTGGATCAGAACCAACTAAGGGCCCACTCCTCCCACCAGGCCACGTCTCACTAAGAATAGAGGTCCATCACTTGTCTGGCATTTTGTGGTACTGTGGTGACTTTTGTTTTGTGTGATACTGGGAGCTATGTGATTGGCATTTCATATACCAGCAGGGTCACCCAAAGAGCTTCCAGACAAAGAACAGACAATGAAGAAGGAATTGGCTGCCCGCATGGGAAGAATGAGCCATTGAAAACCCTATGGATAGCAGCAACACTGTCAGTTACTAGACCCCCCATGAACAACAGAAGAACATTGTCAGAACGTGTGCCAGAAGATGAGCTCTTCAACTTGGAAAGTATTCAAAATACGGCTGAGGAAGAGGAAGAGCTGACTTTTCATAGGCAAGTCGACCATAATGATGCAAATCGAGTATAGCTATCAGGACCTTCATTTGCTGATGGGGCACAACTCAAAATGAGGAGAAACAGTTCAAATCGTCATTAATAATTGAAACTTGGGATGTATGAAATATGAATCTAGGGACATTGGAAGTCATTAAAAATGAAATGGAATACATAAAGATTGATATTGTAAGCATTAGTTAGCTGAAATGGACTGATATTGACCATTTTGAAACAGAAAATCTTATGGTTTACTCTGCTGGAAATGACACAATCAAGAGAAACAACATTGCATTCATCATCAAAAGGACATTTTAAGATCTATTTTAATGTACAATGCTATCTTTGATAGGATGCTATGTAGCCCCCTTCAAGGAGAACCAATCAATACAACTATTGTTCAAATTTATGCACCAACCACCCAAAGCTGGTGACACAGAAATTGAATAATTCTACCACCATATTCAGTCCCAAATTTGTCAGACTTGCTATCAAAATGCTATTGGAATGCAAAAGTTGAAAACAAAGAGGAAGGATCAGTAGTTGAAAAATATGGTCTTGGTGATAGAAACCAAGCTGGAGATCGCATGACAGAGTTTGCAAGACCAATAAATTGCTGATAGCATATACTATGTTTTCCAACTTCTGTTCTTTCCTCTTTGGTTCCTACATTTGCACTCCAATCACCAATAATTACCAATTTATCTTGATTGTATGTTAGAATTTTGCATGATTAATGATTTCTTCAAACATATGATCAACAACAAAAAAGGTGACCATAAATGTGGACTTCTCCAGATGGAATACACAGAAATCAAATTGACTACACCTGTGGGAAGAGACAATAAAAGAAGCTCAATATCAGCAACTGAAACCAGTCCAGGGGCTGATTGTGGAACAGATCAGCAATTGTTCATATGTGAGCTCAAGTTGAAGTTCAAGAAAATGCAAACAAGTACACGAGAGTCAATATACAACCTTGATAATAACCCACCAAATTTTGAGAACATCTCTGAATAAAGCACAGTGTCATTTTAAAAAAAAAGGAAAGAAAAGATACAAGTGCATGTCAGAAGAGACTCTGAAACTTACTCTTAATCAGAGAGTAGCTAAGGCAAATGGAAGAAATGATGAAGTAAAGAGCTAAAAAGAAAATTTCAAAGGACAACTCGAGAATACAAAGTAAAATATTATCACAAAATGTGCAAAGGCCTAGAGTTAGAAAACCAAAACAGATCATATTCAGCATATCTTAAACTGAAAGAACTGAAGAAAAATGTCAAGTCTCGAGATGCAATATTAAAAAAATTCTATGGGAAAAATATTGAAGGAAACATCTGAGGAAGATGGAAACAATATGGAGTCACTGTATCAAAAAGAATAGACCAACATTCAACCATTTCAGGAGGTAATATATGAGCAAGAACCAATGGTCAGGAAAGAAGAAATCCAAGATGCATGGAAAGCACTAGCCCAAAACAAGATGCCAGGAATTGCTGGGATATCTATTGAAATGTTTCCACAAGCCGATAAAGCACTGGCAGCACTCACTCATCTATGTCAGGAAATTTGGAATACAGCTACTTGGCTAACGGACTGGAAGAGATCCATATGTGTATACATACCAAAGAAGGGAGACCAACGGAATGGTCGAATTATGTAACCCTATCATTGGCATCACATGTGAGTCAAATTGTACTGAAGCTAATACAACAACAGTTGCATTAATTCATTGACAGAAAGTTACCATATTCAGCATTCAAGAGCCATCGTGGCACAGTGGTTACAGGTTGGATTGCAAACCCCAAGGTCAGCAGTTCAAAACCACCAGTCACTCCGTGGGAGAAAGGCAAGGTTTTCTACTCCCATAATGAGTTACAGTCTCAGAAACTCACAGGGGCAGTTAGTTCTACCCTATACTATAGGGTCAGGATGAGTTGTCATCAACTACAAGGCAGTGAGTTTGGTTTCCCAGAGATTTAAGCCAGATTCAGAAGAGGATGTGGAACAAAGGATATCAGATATCAGATGGATCTTGCCTGAAAGCAGTGAATACCCAAAAGATGTTTACTTATGTTTCATTAACACCCAAGGTATCTGACTGTGTGGATCATAACAAAACATGGATAGTTTTGAGAAGGGAATTGCAGAACACTTTGTCTTGCTCATGTGAAACTTGTACATGGATTAAGAAGCAGTAGCAAAATTAGAACAAGGGTAGATTGCATGGTTTAAGAATCAAGAAAGGTGTGCATCCAGGTTACACCCACTTATTATACTTTTTCAATCTGTATAGTGAGCAAATAATCAGAGAAGCCAAATTATATGAAGAAGAACACAGAATCAGATTTGGAGGAAATATTATTAACAACCTGCTATATGCAGACGACACAGTTTGGCTTGCTGACAAGGATGGGGGACTTGAAGCACTTGCTGGTGAAGATCAAGGATTGCAGCCTTCAATGTGGGATACAACTCAACACAAAGAAAACCAAAGTCCTCACAACTGAACCAATAGGTAACATGATGATAAATCGAGAAAAACTTGAAGTTGTCAAGGATTTTGTCTTGTCTGGATCCACAAGCAATGCTCCTGGAAGCAGCAGTCAAGAGATGAAAAGATACATTGCACTGGGTAGATCTGCTGCATAAGAGCTCTTTAGAATGTTGAAAAGTTAGGATGTTACTTTAAGCAGGAAGTGCACCTGATCCAAACCATGGTATTTTCATTGGCCTCATCTGCATGTGAAAAGCTTGCCATTGAGTGAAGAAGACCCAGGTAAACTGTATGAATTTGAACCATGGTACTGGCAAAGAATATTGACAGTACCATGGACTGCCAAAAGAACAAACAAAATCTGTCTTGGAAGTACGGCCAGAATTCCCATTAGAAGTAAGGATGGTGAGACTTTGGACATGTTGTCAGTGGAGACCAGTCCCTGGAGAGGCATCATGCTTAGAAAAATGGAAGTGCTGAGAAAAAAGGGTGAAGGCCCTTGAAGAGCTGGATTGACACAGTGACTACAACAAGAGGACTGAGCATAGGAACACTTGGGTGGATGGAGGAGGAGCTGTTATTGTTACATTCTGCTGTGAATAGGTTTGCCATGGACCAGAACCAACTGGATGGCAAACTAACAACAACAACAACAACAACAACAGGGAGAGACATTAAAAAGCCAAACTCACTGCCATTGAGTTGACCTTGATTCAGAGCAACCCGTGAGTTTCCCGAGAGTGTAACTTTTCACAGGAGGGGAAAGCCTGTTTAACCTACTACTTAGCAGCCCAGCCCATCACCAGGGCTCCACAAGGATAGCGAGAAGCACTGTTAGGGCTGGATAGGGCAGAGGCTGTATACTGGTACATATGAGGGCTGGAGGTACAGGGAATCCAGGGTGGACGATACCTTCAGGACCAAGGGTGTGAGGGGCGATGCTGGGAGAGTGGAGGGTGAGTGGGTTGGAAAAGGGGAACTGATTACAAGGATCCACATGTGACCTCTTCCATGGGAGAGGGACAGCAGAGAACCGGGGAAGGGAGACTCCGGATAGGGCAAGATATGACAAAATAACGATGTATAAATTACCAAGGGCACATGAGGGAGGGGGGAAGGGGTGGGAGGGGGAAAAAAAGAGGACCTGATGCAAAGGGCTTAAGTGGAGAGCAAATGCTTTGAGAATGATTGGGGTAGGGAATGTATGGATGTGCTTTATACAATTGAAGTGTGAATATGGGTGGATTGTGATAAGAGTTGTATGAGTCCCTATTAAAATGTAAGAAAAGAAAAGAGGAGAAAAAAAATGATTAGGGCAAAGACTGTACAGATGTGCTTTATACAATTGATGTATGTATATGTATGAACTGTGATAAGAGTTGTATGAGCCCCTAATAAATTGTTAAAAAAAATGATCCTCAATTCTATCTGAATCCTTGCCAGGGCTGCAAGTTGCCTTAATAAACACGAGCAAAAAAAGTACCTCTGGCAGCAGACCGCTCAGGTTCAAATCCAGGCTCTCTAACTTATTGACTATGTGACCTTGGACCTCTCTGTGCTTCCAAAGACTCACTTTCCAAAAGGGAAGTCATAAGCCAACTTTTCTTATTCCTCACTGGGTTGCTTTGAAGATGAAATGAGACATCTGTCTAAAAATGCTTCTGACCATCCCTTGGTTCTCAGAGCTCCACAAATGCTATGGATTATTGTTTTAAGATTATGAATGCTTTTTTTCCAAGGGTAGTGCAAAGATTAACATCAGTGCTACTTCTCTCTGACAAAATATAAATCCAAATTTCTAAATAGCAGGGTCTGAACGGATGCGCTGTTAACAGCATCTTGCTTTTTCTCCCATCACTTGTCACAGTAAATCTGATAAGAAATGCTGGGCTAGGGCCTGCAGCCAAGCCCCTCACTGGCAGAGTGCAGGACCTCAGGTTGTTGGCAGGTCAAGGGGCATCACAATGGCAAGAGGAGACTCCACAAAGGGCCCCTGATTCCTCCCCCACGCCCCCCTTCCCCACGTTCAGGGTGAAACGTCAAAATACAATTTTTTTTGTCACCTGGTGAAATAATGAGCCCCATTCCCGTTGCCTTGGTATCATCAGAGCGCAACAGCCACGTGGGGTAATCGCTGTCTCCGTGTTAATGCTGCTCAGTTCAAACATTTTCACAGGCCCTGGCGAAATGAAACCCGTGCTTTCTACCTAGGTGGAGTTTGAGGCGATTCAGCCCATTTGCTTCTGCTGAAGAGGCTACCTCAGAAAAACAGGAAATAAAAACATAGAGGGTGCCATTGACATTAGGTTTCTCGTTTTCTTCCTTTCTTCCCTACCTTCCTTTCTTCTTCTTGCCCTTCTCTTTCTCTTTTCTTCTTTCCCTCCCTTTGCTCACGTCTTCCTGGCTGCCTTCACCGTCCATCTTCCCTCCCACACTCCTCCATTTCTTCTTCGCTCTTCTCTCCCCACCCCCACCTTTCTCCTTTCCTTCCCTGCCTTTTCCCTTCAGCCTCCCAGTCCCCCTCCTTCACTCTCTCCCTTTCCTCCTTCCTTTCCCCACCTTGTTTTCATCCAGTGATTTGTACTGCTTTCTTCCTCTCATCCCACCCCTCCCCATTGCTGGAGAAACATCAGTTCCTTGTGGCGCTGGTTTTTTGGCGCCAGACACTGTTCTTTGTGTGCTCACAAGTCTGCGTCCTGTGTGCAAACATAAGACAGACATATGATCAGGGTTGGACAGAAGATGGGATTTGACAGGTGTTCTGCACCCGAAATCTCTAGGAGGCAAAGGTAAAGTCAGGCTCCTGCCTTTAAGGTTATATCTCCCATTGTAACTGCATCCCACAGAGGCTCCTGCCTCCTGGCCACCTGAGGCCTGCTGCCTGCCTTCCTCTAGCTCCTGGGGAATTGGGGCAGCAGTGGCAAGAACAACAAAAATCCCCAGGAGTTGACAAGAAGGGAGGCTGCCTTGCTCAAGAGACGGCCCCCTCCCCCACCTGCATGTTGTTGAGATGCAGGTTCTCATCCCTGTGGCTGGGCAAGAAACGCCCCCTCGGCCAAACGCAGTGGCTTCAAACAAGGACCATCATCGTGTGGTTGCTGGGAGGCCACTGGGTCGTGCTTGGAGTCTCCCATGAGTTGGCAGTCACATGGGAACTGGGGCAGGGGCCTCTGGTGACTCCAGTGCGTACACGTGCACTCAGAGGGCTGGCAGCTGAAGCTGGCCGTTAGCTGTGTGCTTAGCTGGGTTGTTGGTTGGAGTGTCTCCACGTGGCCTTTCCAGGTGGCTCAGGCTTCTTTCAGCATAGTGTCCGGGTGCAGAGAAGTGTCCTGAGAGGTAGCACGTGGAGGCTGGACATTCTGAGGGTGAGCACTCAAGAAGAAGACTTTGAAGGGATTTTTCAGAAGCTGTGAAGCACTTTGGTGGAGGGAAGGGGGTTGCCCAAACTAGATGTCACAGTGTCATCTTCTCCATAATCTATTGGTCACAGAGGTCATGAAACATCCCAATTTAAGGGGAAAGGGCATAGACTCTACCTTCCTATAGGTTGCCTGTCAAGGAATTTGGGGGTCACATACGAAGACTGGGAGACCCTGGGTGGCACAAATGGTTAAGGACTCAACGTATCAAGTGGTGGGCAGTTGCACCCCTCAGAAGAAATAAATAATGGCCTGCTTCTAGAAGCCCACAGGCTTGAGAATCCTGTGATGTGTAGTTTCTCCCTGGCACCTAGGGGGTCCTCGGGAGCCAGAACCAACATAACAGCAACGGGTTGGGTTTTTGTTGGTTTTGTTTGGGCTAATATTAAAACGACTAGTATGAAATTATATATTTATTGTGTTTAACTCTCAGGACTCTGATTATGCTGAAGTTGAACAAAACCGTCTGCCTCTTCTATGAACGCCAGCCGATGGAGGCAAAGGGTGAGGGTCTAGAGGAACAATGAATGTCACATTCCCGTCCTTATGTTTCAGTTGTCCTTAAAGGGCACAGGGGACAAACCAGATGTCTTTGATATGATTTTAGCCTAATGATGTGCTAGTATGATGATGAGCAGCCTGAAAAGTGGTTTTAACTAATGTGATCCAATATTTGAAAAGTTGACGATTTCACATCGAATTTTATATTCTCAGCATCTCAGTTACAAACAGAAAATCAGGCCTTAAAATCCTTGCATTTCCCCAAGGCAACAACAGTCTGGAGCTAGAATTTGAATGTCCCCTATGGATGAGCTGACACGTGCCTGTTAACCACAGTCCCCATCCATCCCTATTGCCCCCAACACAGAGGTTGGCTACTAGTATCCTTTATCTATATGGCTAAATAGGTTAGTTGGTTTGGATTGGGTTGCTAGTTTTTCCTTTTTTTTTTTTTTTGCTTACTTTTGATTTTTTGGGGGGCTAGGAAATGGTGTGTATTTTGGTACCATGTCTTCCAAAGCGAGAAAATAAAACCCAGTAAGCCAAGAAGGTCAAACAGTCTAGATTAATGATGAAAGGAGGAGCCCTGTTGGTGAAATAGATTATGAGTTGGACTTCTAACTGCAAGATCAGAAGTTCGAAACTCCCCCCACCCCACCCCCACTCTCTAAGAGAAAGATGAGATTTTCTACTCCTGTAAAGATTTACAGCCTTGGAAACCCACAGGGGCAGTTCTATACTCTGTCCAAAGGGTTGCTATATGTCATAATTGATTCCAGAGTAGTGAGGTTTTCTTGATTGATATAAATAATTTTTGGTGAGTATTGAAAAAAACCAGTCAATATTATTTTTAATACACATCAAAGAAGGTCCACATTAATTGTTCACACAACCCTGCCACCTTCTTTCTTTATTCCCTTGCCTCTCACTCTCCTTTCTTCCTCCCTATGGTCTTTTATCTCATTCTTTTTCTTTCAAGGGTTAGCCTAGGAGTGGGGAAGTCTGAGTAATTCTTAACCAAAAGACTAAATTGGTTTTATTGTTGGTGTTATTACTTGGGTTAAATTTTTTTCTTTTCTCTTCTTCTATTGGTTTGTGTCATGTAACCCAGAAAATGAGGAAACATTTGGAACATCAAAACACTATCCTTTCTCAGTAGACTACAAGCATTAAAGGCAACAGAGATAAATACTCCAATAATAAAAATAACATACAAGGATAGCTAGAGAGATAAATAGATAGATAGAAAAACCACAAAATCTGAGCAGTTGTGGGAAGGAGAATGGGACTAGACCCATGAATAAATATAGGTTTGCCAGAGAATAGTTCTATATACATATTAGCATATACTACAAATATGTCCATGAATATAATAGTACATCCAGGAGGCATAGTTATGAAAATGTCTTAGGTATAACAAAACCCCTTGAGGGAGCGTGTCCTAAATATGGGGGATCAGGAACATAGCTCTGAGAGACCTCAAGATCAATTGGAACAAACTAGCTCACAAAGACAATGTTCTGTATCCATCAGGGAAGTGACTGGGGTCTTCAAAAGCTAGTGAGTAGCAAACTAAAAGTCGGTTCTTGGTCTCACCCTATGTGTTGGACAGGGTTCTCTAGAGAGACAAAACCATATTGCTAGTAATTATATATAAATATATTTATAAAGCTAGATATACAATACAAGAAATGAACCACTAAATTATACACAGATAGATAACACAAGAAACTAACAGTGAAATTATAAAACAGTGAGACACTAGCAGTCCTTTAAGGCTTGAGAGCCGCCAGTTGCCAGTCCCTTTCTGCAGAGAGAGCTGGGCTATATATACCCAGGCAGCAAACAGCAAGGCAAGTCACCAACTGTCACCAACTGTCGGTCCCCAGCTCCAGAGATGAACATACCAATCCTGTGGGATTAAATGGACCTCAACTTACAGCGACACAGTCCACAAGCTAGGCATCCCACAGGTAGTGTACCCCTTTAAATTGAGGCACAGAACAAGCAAGGCGAGGCTCACGAAACCATCTATCCCTCTGCCCTTCGATTAATCCTACTTGTGTTTATCGGCTAGGCTGGCACTATAAACTATTGGACCCTGTCTGGAGCAAATAACAGTGAATAAAATCAAGATGCCTGGCAACAATTAGTCCAAATCAGTAATGGACTATGCGTACCTCAGCCTCTATGATGCTAAGGTCAGAAGAACTAAATGGTGCCTGCCTATCACAAACAGCTGCTCTGAAAGGGATCATGGTACATGATCCTAGATAGAGTGGGGAGTAATGTGTCAGAAAACTGAAAGTCATACTACTACTACCAATAGTAATAATAATAATGATAAAAGATGAGGTTTATTGGTTAGATAGACTAGAGAGATCCCCACTACTATGGTCCTTCATCACCCTTCAGGTCTGGAACTGAATTCCACCCCCTGAAAAATAGACAGGTTTATAAAGTGAACCTTATGAGAATCAAAGGTTGCAGCCCTCAGTATGGATTACAACTCAATGTCAAGAAGACACACATCCTCACAACTTGATCAATAGGTACCATGATAAATGGAGAAGTTTGTTGTTTTTTTATTTGTTGTTATTTGTTGACGTTGTCATGGATTTTTGTCTTGATGAAGTCTATAATCAATGCTCTTGGAAGCTGCAATCATGAGATCAAATGACGCATTGCATATGTATACATTTGGTGCACAATACGTCTGTAGAGTGCTAAAAAGCAAGGATGTTACTTTGAGGACTAAGGTGCACCTTACCCAAGCCATAGTAATTTAAATTGCCTCATAAGTATGTGACAGTCAGACATTGAATAAGGAAGGCTGAAGAAGAATTGATATGTTTGAATTGTGGTGCTGGTGAAGAATATTGAAAGTAACATGGACTGCCAAGGGAACAAACAGATCTGTCTTAGAAGAAGTATGGTCAGAGGGCTCCTTAAAGGCAAGGATGGTGAGACTTCCTCTCACATACTTTGGTCATGTTATTAAGAGAGACTAGTCCCTGGAGAAGGACATCATGCCAGGTGAAGTAGAGGGACAGTGAAAGAGAGGAAGCCCCTTAAGGAGATGGATTGACAGTGACTGAAACAAGGGGCTCAAGCTTGGGAACAATTAGGAGAATAATTCAGGGCTAGGTAGTGATTCTTTCTGTTTGGCATAGGGTCAATGTGGGTTGCAACTGGCTCAATGGCACCTGATAAGAACAACTACACCAAAATGAATCATAGCACTGAGGAGCACACATTCCTCAGAACCATCAACCATTCAAAAGCTAATAGGCAGTATTTGCCCAAGGCCAAATTCAAAAGGCAGGCAAGGTTAGGGGAGAAGGGTGAATGAAAACAGGAAGCAGAGTTTCAATGGCATGAGTGATATTACATTGCAGGAGATTGTCATCAATGTCACATAAAAAAACGAGTATAAATTGTTATGTGCAAAGCTGATTTTCTCTGTAAATCTTAACCCACCTTACAATAAAAAGTTTCTTTTTTTTTTAAAAAAAAGACACCATAGTTCATATAATAGACACAGCCAAAGATCTCCTGGACAATTCTAAAATGATCTCCCAAATGATTTGGGTAGTTAGCCCTCCCCAGGGAGTTCTACCCATTGAAACGCTGGGCGGTTATGGCTGCAATTATATTTCAGGCCAGAAGAGGCAGCAGAGGCCTGGTTGTTCAAATGCTGCAAAACTACCAGACAATGGGCAAACAGTTTCTTTCCATGGACGACTAGCGGCTCTGTCATATCCATGTCTGGTGTTCAACACTTGGCGACAGAATCCAGCCCGCTGGGTTTGGGTGGGGTCTGTTTCTCACCCATGCTTGGCTTGGGATTGTTCTATGGCATCCACTAAGTGGAGTCCTTTCCTTTCTGATGTCCCAAGAAAGCTGTTTTCTCCTTTTTCTCTCTCTGGCCCTCTTCCCAAGAACCCTGGGGTTCACTCTGCTTTCCTCTGGTTGATGTTTCTCAGGCAGTTACTTGACCTTGGTTCATCTACTGCAGGTGACCATTTGCAAGGAACTGTACCGTCCTTGGATGGTGTTGTTCATGAGCTAGGCTGCGAACTATGGGTTAAAGGTTTGAATTCACCCAGAGGTGCCTTCCAAGAAGGGCCTGGTGATATGCTTCTGGAAAAAAACCCACCTCAGCCATGGAAAATTCTAGGGACCGGACTTCTCTAACACACTTGGGCTCTATATGAGTCCGAGTTGACTCAATGGAAATTGGTTGCTGGTATTCCTGTAAGTAGAAGAAAACAATCTTTAAGCAGTCCCTCTTGGATTCATGGGAGGAGGATGGCTTCCGCTGAGAGAACTTCTCAGGGCTCCAAGGGCTCAATGATCTTACAAAAAATGAGAGAAACGATGAGCCTGATGACAGATGATATTGCTATGCAGGCCCCGTTTAAGGATGCTCAAGTTTCCAGGTCTTTCCCTGACTCACAGTGGAGCCCTGTTAGGTTCCAAATAGAAGGTCACCCTTGCTCCCAGGACCTGGAGCCTTGTAGCTGAGCAGAGCAGTCATGATGAGAAAGAGGACCCAAGGGGGAAGTCAGAGGGCTGCTTCATTTGTCTCGTTGTCAAGCAAACAAATGTTTTGGCAGGAAATTTCTCTTCAAGAGTGTTCTGATTTCTTGAAGGAAATCTTCTTCTGAACCATTTCCTCAGGGGAAAACCACTCAACTACCTCTGGAAGGAAGATTTTTCTCCTTCCAAGCTTACCAGGCTGTGCTAACTCACAGAGGAGGTGTGACTAGCAGGCAATGAAACTGATTTCCAGACTCCTATGAAAACCAGCAAGTGCTCGGCTGCTAAGTGAAAGGCCGGCAGTTGGAAAACCCCAGCTGCTCTGCAGGAGAAAGTGGTGGCTGACTGTGTCTGACAAGATGACAGCTTTGGAAACCCAATGGGGCAGTTCTCCTCTGTGCTCTACAGTTGCTTTCAGTTGGAGTGGACTTGATAGTGATAGAGCTGATCTTTTTTTCCCCATGAAAATCAGCTTGCACGAATACATGTGCATTCATGGATGTCTGTGTCTGCTTTGGCATGCATGTGCAAATATGTGCCTATTTGCACGTGGATGGATACGTCTGTGAATGTGGGCGTCTCTATTTACTTTGCCATGTGTGTGCACATGTCTGCCTTTGTCAGTATGCATGCGGGTTCAGGCAGCATAGAGAGATCACAGAGAAACTTGGAGAGAAAGAGAAAAGTAACCTATTTTCTCATGGGTCTCCCATACCTGACGGTCTACTGGCATCCACCGCCACGAAGACCAGAGGTCACTTCATGCCATGTGTCTAGCTGCCCATTGCTGGTTGAGGTCAGTCACCAGGGAGGCAAGTCAGACTGGCCTCGCCATCCTACCACCCACCTGCAGGAGTGATTCCCACCATCTGTCCTGGAGCCCCTCCCACCTTACTCAGCCTCCCTAGACATTGAGTGAAAGGCGTTTCCAACGTTTTTACATAAAGATTTCTGAGATTGACTGAAGAAATGATTTCATTTGACAAAACATGAAGCTTTGAATTTAAAGATTTGAGGCAAGTGCCCTCCAGAGAAGGGGACACAGGACGGGGCCATGCTCCCTTCCGGTATGCACGGGGGTTGCTATGAGTTGGAACCAACTTGATGAGCACCTGCCAGCAACAACAACATCCAGAAATTGTCCAAACTTCTGTGGCCTCAACTCGGAAATGAGAATATTAACATTGCCTCCTAGAAAGAACTCAAGGTATGTACAATTGGTTAATAGGCGTTTGGAAAGTGAGTACATTTAGTGGACTGATGACATTGATAAGGCAATAAGAAACTGAGAAGGCTTCACTAACAGGTGCTTTCACATCTGTAACCAGTAGATTCCTTCCTTCTTCATCTCTTGCCATCTTAATCAGCTCCCACACTTTCCAGGCAGCTTGAGGGATTAAATGTTCAGTCTGATCCTATTATAAGCCTCAGCCTCAGAATCAGAGGCTTTACCTGAGTTTTGAGGAGCTATACTGGGAATGAGGGAGAGTAACCTGTCTTTTCTATTGCTCTCCTATCGCTCCCTCTTCCCTAGCCCTTCCCTGTCTCTGGGCCTGCCTTTCCTCCCTAGAGCATTGGCTTCTGGGAGAAGGGGATGGAAACAATGAGCACAATGAGCACATTCCTGACCAGGCCTCTTACTATGCTATCTTCCAACCCTCTCTTGGAAGGGCCTCCACGAAGTCCTCTTATGTCATCTCACAATAACTTGTTAGATACCATTGAGTGAGCTCCTGACTCATAGCAAAAGTACACATAAGAGATTGAAGGCACCGCCTGGTCCTCACACTGATACTCATACCTTTGTAGAATTCCTAGAGGGCTTCTGACTTCCTGTCCTTTTTACACACATACACACATAGATGCATCCTTGCCGAATTTCTGGATGGCTTCTGACTTTTTTCCTTTTTAAACACACACACACACACACACACACACACACACAAACACACCCTTGCCGAATCTCTGGATGACTTCTAACTTCATGTCCTTTTAAAAAATCAGACTCACCATTGCAGAATCTCTAGAGGGCTTCTGACTTTGTGTCCTTTTTACACAAACACACGCACGCACACACACACACACACACCCTTGAAGAATCGCTGGAGGCCTTCTGACTTCATAACTTTTTACACACACATACACACAACAAGCACCTTTGCAGAATCTCTGGAGTGCTTCTGACTTCGTGTCCTTTTTACACACACACACACACACACACACACACACACACACACACACCCTTGCAGGATCTCTGGAGGGCTTCTAACTTGGTGTACTTATTACAAACACAACACACACGTACATACCCTTGCAGAATCAATAGTGGGCTTCTGACTTCGTGTGATTTTTACACACACACACACACACACACACACACGCACACACACACATACACCCTTGCAGAATCCTTGGAGGGCTTCTGATTTTGTGTCCTTTTTACACACACACACACACACAAACACACATACATCCTTGCAGAATCTCTGAAGGGCTTCTGACTGTGTCCTTTTTACACAAACACACACACATACACACACCCTTGAAGAATCTCTAGAGGGCTTCTGATTTCGTGTCCTTATTACACACACACACACACACACACACACACTCACAACCCAAACTCATTCTCTTACAAAATCTCTGCAGTCCTTCTGACTTCGTGTCCTTTTTTAAAAACACACACACACACACACACGCACAAACACACATTCACTTGTAGAATCTCTGGATTGCTTCCGATTTCGTGTCCTTATTACACACACACACACTCCCTCACTCTCACACTCATACCTTTTCAGAAAACCTAGAGGGCTTCTGACTTCGTGTCCTTTTAACACAACACTCACCCTTGCAGAATCTCTAGAGGGATTTTGACATCCTGTCCTTTTGACACACACACACATACACACACACACACACACACACACACACACCCTTTCAGAATCTCCAGACGTTTTATGACTTCGTGTCGTTTTCACACAAACACACACACACACACACTCTTGCAGAATCTCTGAAGGGCTTCTGACTTTGTGTCCTTTATACACACACACACACACACATACACCCTTGCAGAATCTCTGAAGGGCTTCTGACTTTGTGTCCTTTTTACACAAACACACACACATACACACACCCTTGAAGAATTTCTAGAGGGCTTCTGATTTCGTGTCCTTATTACACACACACACACACACAACGAAAAACTCATTCTCTTACAAAATCTCTACAGTCCTTCTGACTTCGTGTCCTTTTTTAAACACACACACACATACACTTGTAGAATCTCTGGAGGGCTTCTGACTTCGTGTCCTTATTACACACACACACACACACACACAAACACACAAACACTTGGAGAATCTCTGGAGGTCTTCTGATTTCGTGTCCTTTTTACACTCACACACACATTCACACACACACACACACACACACCCTTGCAGAATCTCTGGAGGGCTTCTGACTTCCTGTCATTTTTACACACACACACACACACACACACACACACACACACATCCTGGCAGAATTCCTGGATGGCTTCTTACTTTGTGTCCTTTTTAAACACACACACACACACACACACACCCTTGCAGAATCTCTGGAGGGCTTCTTACTTCATGACCTTATTACACCCGCACGCACACACACACACACACATAAATCCTTGCAGAATCTCTTGAGAGCTTCGTACTTGGTGTCCTTTTTACAAACACACACACATACTGGCAGAATCTCTGGAGGACTTCTGTCTTCATGACTTTTTTACACACACACACACACACACACATACACACACCCTTTCAGAATCTATGGAGTGTTGGGCGTGGCAGGCAGGTGGCAGGGGTGGTAGGTGGCAGAGTGTGTCTAAGTGCTCTGCCCACACCTGCGAACTTGACAGCGGTGATGGAGGAGGAGTGCTCGTCCAGCGTCTGCTGCAGGCTATACTCCCGCCCTGCGTCTAGCACATGGATCAGCCGGTCCCGGCTCGCTGAGGCCAGCAGCTTCAGACCTGGGATGGGATGAACTCCGTCAGCTGATGAGTGCCCAGCAAAGAGCACCCAGAGAAACTGAGCCCCACATCCTTAAGCCACATGAGCCATGGAGTCGGGCAGAGTTGAGATGCAGTCCTCCCCAAAGCCTTCAGAGACATCAAGAAGGATCACTAACTCTTTTGGTAGCCAAAAGAACAATCAGCCCCATAGTCAAGAGGCAGGACAAGTATCAGTGGCTCTGGCCAGACTGGAGGGGCTCACTCAAGGCCATTCTAGGCCAGGGCCAGGTACCTGTGTCTGGCTTCGAGTACTCCAGGCACAGAATCTCTGACTCATGGGCCTCCTCCTTCAGCATTTCACTCAGGGACTGCAATTCATGGACCCTGCAAAATGAGAAGAAAGGAGAGGCCGTTCAGTGCCAGGCAGCGGGGGAAAGAATCATCACCCACCCCCTTCCACCTTTTCCTCTCCATCAAGAGCTGTTTTACTTTACCTTTTGGGTTGAACCTTTAGACTTAGAAAAATGAGTCCAGATATGTCACATTCAACTCTCTCACCTGGTCTCCCTTCGTATTAATGTTTTATGTACTACAGTACACAGTGATAAGGACCACGGAGGTCACACTGGTACAACATTATTAGACTTTATTTAAATGTCACCAGCGGGGGTTGCTCTGAGTTGGAATCAACCCAATGCCAATGAGTTTGTTTATCCCATGAATGTCCTTCTGCTCCAGGATCCTAGGAGCCCCCACGGCACATGGGTGTCATCTGTCCCAGTCTAGAACGGCTTTCAGTCTTTGCTTGTCTTTCCTACCGTGACACCTGGGAGAGTATGATATGTTACTCTGGCAGGTGTACCTCAAATGAAGTTTGCCTGATGTTTCCTCATGACTATCCTAAGTTCCTTATACATTTGGGTCAAGAATACCAGACACAATGCTAGGAGGAGGCTGCATGGAAAAACAGAACTAAAAGAAACTTTCCATCAACGTTGGTTGTTGTTGTTCAACATTTTATTGGGAGTTCTTAAGAGTCATAAGATTTTCTGGGAACATTTTGAAGCCTCTCAGTGTACCCTCTCACCAGATTCATGCTGCTGCCACGGGAAGTTAACCTTAATGACTTGGCTAAGGGTGGGTTTTGCCGTTTCTTCATTGTCAAGTTAGTATCTTTCCCTTGAAGATAATAAATTTTGTCCCCAACCCTTTTCAGCTAAACCCTCCTGAACCTCTCTCCTTGGGGGCCTAAAGTTCCCCCATCCTGTCCCCTGGAGGCAACGGGTTGCACTCCACAAATGGCCTTACCTGAGCGTGCCCATAGGGTCCTCTGATGCTAGATGCTGCCCGTTGGGGCTGATGCACATAGAGCGGATGCCCACATGGGGGTCCATCAGGGACCCATCGGCTTTGTCTCCCCCAGGCAGCTCGGTGTCCAGCAGGGCCAGCATGTTCCCATCCATATAGATGATCTTAATGAGGTACTAGTGAAACAGGTCAGGAGAAGAGGTGGTTGAGGAAGGCCTGACACAGGACACCTGTCAGGGAGAGAAATGCGGGCCAAGAGCACATCCTTGTCAGAGTTTGGCCAAACAACATCTGGAACAGTCTGGTCTGGAGACCCAGATCCTGAGACTGTGGTGTGGGGGCACCAGGCTCACGTGGCTGAGGATGTTTCGGTGCAGGGTGGAGCCATGCACGCCAAAGCTCTCTGTATTCCACAGGCGATGGTGCTGTCAGAAGAGCAGGTGATAAAGGAGCTCGGGGGCAGGCAGGCCTGTTGACTGTCCTTCACCTCAAGGTAGACCTGGAGGAGCACAAGGACCAGAGGGACCCGGGTCAGACCTTGGCTGCCCACAGAGATGGGACGGAATGAGAGTAGAGAAAAGGCTGGTCAAGACTTAGCCCCAGGCTTATCCCATAGCAAGCATGTCATAATGATTAGCTCTTGTCTTTAACAAGTAAAGGAATATACATTAACCAAGCACCTAGTAAGTACTAGGCATTCTAAATCTCCCACTTACATTGTCTCCTTTTCGTAAAAATCAAATGCATCAGGTATGTCATTTCATAATTGCAGAAACTAAGGTTTGGTCAAGTTCAGGAACATGTCCAAAGAGGCCAAGCTAAGACTGCACAGGGGCATACAGAAAAAAGTCTGAGATGAGTCAGCACTAATATCCACTCGCATCCTCAGAGCCAATTAACAGATATGAAGGGACCCAGGGGCACTGCTGGGGGAGCAAGGGTGCTGGAGGAAACAAATTCCACACTTGAGGAACCCCAGCTCCTAATGGTAGCCCAGGAAACACGGTCAGTCTCAGCAGACCTGGCCCACGTACCTCTACACTCCAGACGCAGGAGGAATGATACAGAGCTGAATACACCTTGCCCACTTTCTTGGGGTCCTTCACATCCCAGACATAAGTACTATGGTCATTGTACACACAAGACAGCCACTGATTTGCAGGATCAAAGGTCAAGGCGATGGTGTCCCGATACTTCGCATTGGCCACTCCAGCAAAAAGGCAACTGAGGAAAGAGGGGAGCGGGGTGTCCTGGGCAGACAGGGCAAACTGGTGAGTGAGCGCTAATGAAATGGGGCACTAAAGGGAGGAGCAGCAGGTTGGCCAGCAGTCACTAGAGAAAGAACGCAGCGGCTGGCCTGGCATTCCTTGCCATGGGGCTCTCCAAAAGAACACAAGCTATTTCATAGCCCCCAACGTCAGGCGGGGACAGTGTGTGGCCGTGATGCAACCAAGCAGATGTCAGGCCCTTCTAGACTCACATCAGAGGACAAGGAAGGGCACTGTGCAAACCATAATCATGGTCATATATCATTTCCTGCCAATTGCAGATTTAGCCCCCTCCTGGCCTGAAAGAGAAATTAATATACCCAACTGCAGAACTGCCCCGCTTCCTGACAGCACTGAAACCAGAGCAAAACTTCACTTCCTGCAATCACCCAACCCATGGCCCGAGGCTACAATAAGACCATCCTACCGCAGCTGCTACCCAGTACCACCCTGAGGGAGAAAGGTCTGCTCCGTCAGGTTTCCAGTCTCTCTCAGAAACCCTAAGGAACTGCCCGTCTGTCCTAGCTGTGGTCTTTACAGGACAATGCATTACCACACTGCAGACTCAGATTACCACGGTTGCCCACAGTGAGTAACAAATGCTAAAAGACCCACCTGTGCTTGACTGCAAGGGTCTTCCCAGAGGTCTATGTGTGCCCTCCTCTCCTTGCAGCATGCCAGGGATGGCCTGGCACAGAGTGGGGCTTTGACAGGACTCAGGGGCCAACCAACACCGCTCACCTGGCCTCTGTGATGCTGGCAATGTCTGTCCCCAGGGCATGGGGCCGGGGCAGCGTGCTGAGGAAGTACAGGTTGGAGGGGTTGAAAAGGTGCACGGTGCCGTCAGCACAGCCACAGAAGATTTAGTCCTGGCTCACCGAGATGCAGTGGGCCACTGTGGTCTGTGAGCACAGAAGCCCCAGTCAGCAAGGGCGTCTGCCCACTCCTTCACCTGACACCTCAACAGCCATGAGCCAAGAGGCAAGGACAAGCGCAAGGCAGGCCAGCTGCCCTGGCTGGAGCCCCTCAATGCCCCTCCCTCTAACAGCAGCTGGCCAGAGGGCTCACAGCCCCGTGCAATTAGGGGGAAGGAGTCAGCAAGCCTTATAAGGCACCTGAGGTTTGGGCAAAGACACACCCAGAAAAGGCCGGCCAAGAGAAAGGCAGCAGAGGCAGTGGACAGGGCCAGCACACTTACTGTGATGCTGTCTGTGTGCTGAGCAGAAGAGGAAAGCAGAGGAAGAGGCAGAGACAGAGAGCACGAGCGAGCAGTGAGGTTTCCAAACACCTTCCTCCGCCTGGGGCCTCCCCCAGCGTGCATGCAGACTCAGGTGTCCCGGAGCCCGGAGGTGACAGACGGGAGGGTGCCTGCCGACAAAGCATTCACTTACCCTCAGCTCCACCCACTTGTCCAACAGTCTCCGGTCACTGAACTCACACAGCTGCCCTGAGGATGTGATACAGAAGGTGCTGTCAGTCTTCTTCCCGCGGACACAGGCTACTTCAGTGAACAGGTTGTTCCGCAGGTTCCCCCAGCAGCCCAGAGCGGCCCAGCAGGGGCACAGTGGCATTCACCTGTGGAGACCCACCACAGGTGCCACCCACCCACCCTGCAGGCTATCCCCTGGAAAGCAGGCCCTGGGGAGAGAGGGAGAAGGCTTCCCTTGCAGATTGACATAGCACCTGGCCCAGCTGAGACTTCCAAGGGGCTTTTGAGCATGCAGAAGGGGGCGCAGGTGGAACAGATCTGAGCAGACCCCACCCTAGTGGCTACTTGCTGCCTCACCTTTGAGGTCTTGCTGTCATCGAGGTACCAGAATTTGATGTGCCGGTTGCCTGCAGTGACAAAGTAGCTGCAGTCCTCAGAGAAGGATACTGCTGTCACCCGACTGGACACCTTGTTGGAAGCCACTACAATGTTTTTCTGGAGAGAAAGTCAAGGGAAATCAAGGCTCTGCTTCTAGGAGCTGAGGGAAAAGAAACTTACACACTGAAGGAGGTTAGACAAGCTGTGAACTGGACCTCTCCTTCTGCCCCTTCTTCAGCATCCTAGATACCCAGTTGCTCCTTTCTGCTCAGAGTTCTTTAGAAAGGGACTGAGGCCAGCAGGCGGAAGTTAAGGCCACCGGTCAGCAATTTTTTGGCTCCCATCCCGGCCCCGCCTGTCCTGAGGCCAGCAGCCCACTCACCTTCCAGGCCCAGACATTGACGATCATGTCATGCTGGTAGCCCACTGAGACAATGTACTTGGCGCTGGGTGAGAAGGCCACACATGCCACGCCATACTTATGCTCCTGAAGCTCCGCCACCTGGCTGCGCTCCGACACATCCCATACCCGCACAGCAGGCATGTGTCCACTCTGCAGGGACCGAAGACCCCGAAGTAAAGGCCAGAGGCAGCCAGCTCCCTCCCCATCCATGGAGGCCTGGCCCTCCCAGCCACTGGACAAGAGCCTGCACATAAATGAAGGACAC
Organism: Tenrec ecaudatus; assembly: GCF_050624435.1. Taxonomy (NCBI): domain Eukaryota; kingdom Metazoa; phylum Chordata; class Mammalia; order Afrosoricida; family Tenrecidae; genus Tenrec; species Tenrec ecaudatus. The sequence goes on from NW_027458075.1 coordinate 438,981, forward strand.
CTAACCTAATGCGCCTGCACATGAATCAAGGACACCCCCGGAGGGAATGTGATCAGTGTTGGGGAACAGGGACACTCAGGGACGGGCTCCTGGCGTGATTTGGATGGGCAAGAACCACCACTCCTGCGGTTTGCTCTCACAGCCTCACAGGGCAAGTCTATGGGAGGGCAGTCCTGTTCCACACTGTGACCAGCAGGGGGACTCCAGGGATAAGGAATGTTTTAAGGAGGTGTTTTCCAAAATGTGGTTCCCAAATTGGCAGCTTCAGCCTCACTGGGAACTACTTGTTAGCATTGCAAACTGAAGAGAGCCACCCCAGACCTGCAGAACCCCAGAGCCAGCAGTCTGTACTAAGGGGTGACCATGGCACTTCTGATGCAGGCTACAGCCTAAGAACACTGCTCTAGGGCAGACCAAACACCCAAAGTGGACACCAGTAGAGAAAGTCAAAATTGGCACCAGTCCTATGCGGGCCGCAGGCTGTCACTCTCTGCTAAGGCCAGGCCCCCCCCTCTGCAGTGCTTGAGCTTCCTTCCTCACTCATCTCACCGGTGACCATGTACTTGCCATCAGGAGAGAAGGCAAGGGCAGTGATGGTTTTCCTGAAAGGAATCGGGCAGGCTCAAGAGGGGCACTGGCAGCCTGGCCCAGGTCTGGCCTCTCACAGTCCCCTCTCAAAACAAGGGCAGCAAACCCGCTGTCCCTGTGCTGCTTCCCTCCCATGCCTGGGGCCCAACAGGGCCCAATGCCACAGAGAAGCAGGTGGCACCCCTCTGGCCGTCCCTGGGGAAAGGTGGCACTCCCCAAAGCCCCTGAGCCCATTTACCTGGAGCTGTTGAGGATGTGGTGCTGCTTGTGTTTCTGGGGGTTGAAGAGCACAACCACACACCTGGGGAGAGGGAGAGGGAGAGGGAGAGGGGAGCACAGACTTAGCACCCCACCTCAGCGGCCCAGCCCAGAGGACCCCACGTTGCCAGAGTGCAGCTGGCTCCTGACAGCACTCTTCTGCCTTTCTCCCCTTCTGTAGCCCCACATGGCGCAAGGTCCTGTAGGGAGCCCTGCTTGCCCAGTGCTCTGTACACCAGCACCATCGGGACATGCCCCATAGCGATGGGGTGGCCGGTATTCCCAGAGCTCTTGTCCCTACCCCAGGGCAGAGGGCAGAGAGAAGGATGCACATGATTTGGGTAAGAACAGGCCTCAGCTGTGCCCTTGTTTACAGACCTGGTTTCCAGGAGAGAGTGGGATCTCTCATGTCTGCACCCATGTGTGTACTTGGCAAGAGCTAGCCCACCACATGTTGGATGAGGAAGCAAGTGGAAGGTCAGGGCCCAGGGCCAGGCCTGCAGGGAGACTAAGTGGGATGGAGGGGCAGAAAACTGCCTGAGGGAGGGAACTTCATGGAGTTGCTGGCCCACGTCAGACTCTTTAGCCCAAAGAGCCTGAGCAGCGCCATTCTAACAGCCTCCAGTCTCCCTCTCCAGTCAGGCAGCAAGGCTGGGTGAGATTGGAAGGAGACTGAAATTCAAGAGTGAACTCGAGAGAGGGAGGCAGGTAACAGTCAGGGACAAGGAGCTGGGAGCCAACAGCTCTCGTGTCTCAGGGACCATGGCGCTCAGCAGGTTTAGGCCCTCTGCCCAGCTGTCCCCTCTCTTCATTAGCGCTATGCCTACTAATTGCTATTAGCTGGCCACAGCAAGCCTGGAACCTGCTACCCCAGGTAAGGGGGTCGACTGGGTAGATGGGGGAGAGACTCAGTAGAAGGCTACTTGTCCCAACCCTGCCTTTTACAACAGGAAGCAGACCGCAGGACCCGCATCTGGACCCCACTGCTTGCAGATGGGAGCAGGAGGTGCCGCACAGGGCTTGGTCTCTGCTGCAGACAGAGGCCTCCGGCTCGGCTCAATGAGCCAGTTCGCAATGCAAATTCCACTGTCAACTAGGGATTCTGGGATCTTGAAGGTACACCAGGTAAGCTCACAGCTGGCTACCAGGCTGATTGACAGCCTTAGAAGCCTGAGCAACACCCTCTTCTCCTCAGAGCCCCTCCCCTCCAATCCTTTTTCACCCTCTTTTTCTTTGTTCTCTTTTTTATCCCCTTTCTCTCTTTAAACCGATTTGAAGACCGCTGCTCTCCACATTCCTTGAATGAGAAAAACAAGATGACCTTAGAAACACGCAGACACACACCTGCCCAGTTGCTCTGAAGGAGAGTCTAATACATGGGACTGGCCTAACTCCTCTAAAACAGAGCTGCCTGCACAGAGGATGAAAGGAAGGTGTTCAAACACTCAACCACATTCACTGTCACTGAGTCGATTCTGACTCACAGTGACCCCACAGAACACAACAAAACCGCCCCTGTGGGTTTCCGATACGAACTATCTAGGGGACCAGAAAGTGTCATCTTTCTCCTTTGGAGTGCCTGGTGGGGCCTAGCTGCTGTCCTTGCCGTTAGAACCCCAACACAGAACCATGACACCCTCAGGTATCTGGGAGTCCAAATTTGAGAGATAAGGACCACTAAGGAACAGAGCCAGGGCTCACAAACAGGGCTTCTGATTTCGGGTCCTTTTTACACACACACACACACACACACACACACACACACACACAGACAAACCTTTGCAGAATCTCTTGAGGGCTTCTGACGTCATGTCCTTGTTACACACACACACTCTTGCAGAATCTCTGGAGGGCTTCTGACTTCGTGTCCTTTTTACGCACACACACACACACACACACACACACACACACACACACACACATAGATGCATCCTTGCAGAATTTCTGGATGGCTTCTGATTTTTGTCCTTTTTAAACACACACACACACACACACACACACACCGTTGCAGAATCTCCAGAGGGCTTCTGATTTCGGGTCCTTTTTACACAGATACACACACACACACACACACACACACACCCTTGCAGAAACTCTAGAGAGTTTCTGAATTCCTGTCCTTTTTAAACAAACAAAACCACACACACACACAACCTTTTAGTATCCATGGAGGGCTTCTGACTTCATGTCCTTTTTATACACACACACACACACACACACACACCCTTGCAGAATCTCTAGAGGGTTTCTGAATTCTTTTCATTTTTACACACACACGCACACACACTCACACCCTTGAAGAATCTTTGGAAGCCTTCTGACTTCATATCTTTTTACACAGGCATACACACACACACAAGCACCTTTGCACAATCTCTGGAGTGCTTCTGACTTCGTGTCCTCTTTACACACACACACACACACACGCTTGCAGGATCTCTAGAGTGCTTCTGACTTGGTGTTCTTTTTACACACACACACACACGCACACATACACCCTTGTAGAATCTCTATAAGGATTCTGAATTCATGTCCTTTTTACACACACACACACACACAACCTAAAGCCACTTTCTTGCAAAATCTATGCAGTACTTCTGACTTCGTGTCCTTTTTAAACACACACACACACACACATACTTGTAGAATCTCTGGAGGGCTTCTTATTTCGTGTCCTTATTACACACACACACTCCCTCACTCTCACACTCATACCTTTCCAGAAAACCTAGAGGGCTGCTGACTTCATGTCCTTTTAACACAATACACTCACCCTTGCAGAATCTCTAGAGGGCTTCTGACTTCGTATCCTTTTGACACACATACACAGATACACACACACACACAACCTTGCAGAATCTCCAGACGGTTTATGACTTCGTGTCATTTTCACACACACACACACACATACACACACTCTCTCTTGCAGAATCCCTGGAAGGCTTCTAACTTGGTGTAATTATTACAAACACAACGCACACACACACACACACACACCCTTGCAGAATCAATAGTGGGTTTCTGATTACGTTTGATTTTTACACGCACACACTCACACCCACACACATACACCCTTGCAGAATCTCTGAAGGGCTTCGAACTTTGTGTCCTTTTTACACATACACACACCCTTGAAGAATCTCTGGAGGGCTTCTGACTTCATGTCCTTATTACACACACACACTCCCTCACTCTCACACTCATACCTTTCCAGAAAACCTAGAGGGCTTCTGACTTCGTGTCCTTTTAACACAATACACTCACCCTTGCAGAATCTCTAGAGGGCTTCTGACTTCTTGTCTTTTTGACACACACACACACACACACACACACACACACACACCCTTGCAGAATCTCCAGACGGTTTATGACTTTGTATCGTTTTCACACACACAAACATACACACACACACTCTCTTGCAGAATCTCTGGAGTGCTTCTAACTTGGTGTAATTATTACAAACACAACACACACATACACACACACACCCTTGCAGAATCAATAGTGGGCTTCTGACTTCGTGTGATTTTACATGCACACACACACACACACATACACCTTGAAGAATCTATGGAGGGCTTCGAACTTTGTGTCCTTTTTACACAAACACACACACATACACACACCCTTGAAGAATCTCTAGAGGGCTTCTGACTTCGTGTCTTTTTATACAAACACACACACACACACACACACACACCCTGGTAGAATCTCTGGAGGGTGTCTTACTTGGTGTCTTTTTTCACACACACACACACACACACATACACCAAGAACCGACTTTTAGTTTGCTACTCACTAGCTTTTGAAGACCCCAGTCACTTCCCTGATGGATACAGAACATTGTCTTTGTGAGCTAGTTTGTACGAATTGATTTTGAGGTCTCTCAGAGCTATGTTCCTGATCCCCCATATTTAGGACACACTCCCTCAAGGGGTTTTGTTATAGCTAAGACATTTTCATAACTATGCCTCCTGGATGTACTATTATATTCATGGACATATTTGTAGTATATGCTAATATGTATATAGAACTATTCTCTGGCAAACCTATATTTATTCATGGGGCTAGTCCCATTCTCCTTCCCACAACTGCTCAGATTTTGTGGTTTTTCTATCTATCTATTTATCTCTCTAGCTATCCTTGTATGTTATTGTTATTATAGGAGTATTTATCTCTGTTGCTTTTAATGATTGTAGTCTACTGAGAAAGGTTAGTGTTTAAATGTTCCAAATGTTTCCCCATTTTCTGGGTTACATGACACAAACCAATAGAAGAAGAGAAAAGAAAAAAATTTAACCCAAGTAATAACACCAACAATAAAACCAATTTAGTCTTTTGGTTAAGAATTACTCAGACTTTCCCACTCCTAGGCTAAACCTTGAAAGAAAAAGAATGAGATAAAAGACCATAGGGAGGAAGAAAGGAGAGTGAGAGGCAAGGGAATAAAGAAAGAAGGTGGCAAGGTTGTGTGAACAATTAATGTGGACCTTCTTTGATGTGTATTAAAATAATATTGACTGTTTTTTTCAATACTCACCAAAAATTATTTATATCAATCAAAAAAACCTCACTACCCTGGAATCAATTCTGACATATAGCAACCCTTTGGACAGAGTATAGAACTGCCCCTGTGGGTTTCCAAGGCTGTAAATCTTTACAGGAGTAGAAAATCTCATCTTTCTCTTGGGGAGTGGGGGTGGGGAGGGGAGTTTCGAACTTCTGATCTTGCAGTTAGAAGTCCAACTCATAATCTACTTCACCAACAAGGCTCCACCTTTCATCATTAATCTAAACTGTTTGACCTTCTAGGCTTACTGGGTTTTATTTTCTCACTTTGGAAGACATGGTACCAAAATACACACCATTTCCTAGCCCCCCAAAAAATCAAAAGTAAACAAAAACAAAACAGGAAAAAATAGCAACCCAATCCAAACCAACTAACCTATTTAGCCATATAGATAAAGGATACTTGTAGCCAACCTCTGTGTTGGGGGCAATAGGGATGGAAAGGGACTGTGGTTAACAGGCACGTGGCAGCTCATCCACGGGGGACATTCAAATTCTAGCTCCAGACGGTTGTTGCCTTGGGTAAATGCAAGGATTTTAAGGCCTGATTTTCTGTTTGTAACTGAGATGCTGAGAATATAAAATTCGATGTGAAATCGTCAACTTTTCAAATATTGGATCACATTAGTTAAAACCACTTTTCAGGCTGCTCATCATCATACTAGCACATCATTAGGCTAAAATCATATCAAAGACATCTGGTTTGTCCCCTGTGCCCTTTAAGGACAACTGAAACATAAGGATGGGAATGTGACATTCATTCTTCCTCTAGACCCTCACCCTTTGCCTCCATCGGCTGGCGTTCATAGAAGAGGCAGACAGTTTTGTTCAACTTCAGCATAATCAGAGTCCTGAGAGTTAAACACAATACATATATAATTTCATACTAGTCGTTTTAATATTAGCCCAAACAAAACCAACAAAAACCCAACCCGTTGCTGTTATGTTGGTTCTGGCTCCCGAGGACCCCGTGGGTGCCAGGGAGAAACTACACATCACAGGATTCTCAAGCCTGTGGGCTTCTAGAAGCAGGCCATTAGTTATTTCTTCTGAGGGGTGCAACTGCCCACCACTTGATACGTTGAGTCCTTAACCATTTGTGCCACTCAGGGTCTCCCAGCCTTCGTATGTGACCCCCAAATTCCTTGACAGGCTACCTATAGGAAGGTAGAGTCTATGCCCTTTCCCCTTAAATTGGGATGTTTCATGACCTCTGTGACCAATAGATTATGGAGAAGATGACACTGTGACATCTAGTTTGGGCAACCCCCTTCCCTCCCCCAAAGTGCTTCACAGCTTCTGAAAAATCCCTTCAAAGTCTTCTTCTTGAGTGCTCACCCTCAGAATGTCCAGCCTCCACGTGCTACCTCTCAGGACACTTCTCAGCACCCAGACACTATGCTGAAAGAAGCCTGAGCCACCTGGAAAGGCCACGTGGAGACACTCCAAACAACAACCCAGTTAAGCACCCAGCTAACGGCCAGCTTCAGCTGACAGCCCTCTGAGTGCACGTGTAGGCACTGGAGTCACCAGAGGCCCCTGCCCCAGCTCCCATGTGACTGCCAACTCATGGGAGACTCCAAGCACGACCCAGTGGCCTCCCAGCAACCACACGATGATGGTCCTTGTTTGAAACCACTGCGTTTGGCCGAGGGGGCGTTTCTTGCCCAGCCACAGGGATGAGAACCTGCATCTCAACAACATGCAGGTGGGTGAGGGGGCCGTCTCTTGAGCAAGGCAGCCTCCCTTCTTGTCAACTCCTGGGGATTTTTGTTGTTCTTGCCACTGCTGCCCCAATTCCCCAGGAGCTAGAGGAAGGCAGGCAGCAGGCCTCAGGTGGCCAGGAGGCAGGAGCCTCTGTGGGATGCAGTTACAATGGGAGATATAACCTTAAAGGCAGGAGCCTGACTTTACCTTTGCCTCCTGGAGATTTCGGGTGCAGAACACCTGTCAAATCCCATCTTCTGTCCAACCCTGATCATATGTCTGTCTTATGTTTGCACACAGGACGCAGACTTGTGAGCACCCAAAGAACAGTGTCTGGCGCCAAAAAACCAGCGCCACAAGGAACTGATGTTTCTCCAGCAATGGGGAGGGGTGGGATGAGAGGAAGAAAGGAGTACAAATCACTGGATGAAAACAAGGTGGGGAAAGGAAGGAGGAAAGGGAGAGAGTGAAGGAGGGAGCCTGGGAGGCTGAGGGGAAAAGGCAGGGAAGGAAAGGAGAAAGGTGGGGGTGGGGAGAGAAGAGCGAAGAAGAAATGGAGGAGTGTGGGAGGGAAGATGGAAGGTGAAGGCAGGCAGGAAGACGTGAGCAAAGGGGGGGAAGGAAGAAAAGAGAAAGAGAAGGGCAAGAAGAAGAAAGGAAGGTAGGGAAGAAAGGAAGAAAACGAGAAACCTAATGTCAATGGCACCCTCTATGTTTTTATTTCCTGTTTTTCTGAGGTAGCCTCTTCAGCAGAAGCAAATGGGCTGAATCGCCTCAAACTCCACCTAGGTAGAAAGCACGGGTTTCATTTCGCCAGGGCCTGTGAAAATGTTTGAACTGAGCAGCATTAACACGGAGACAGCGATTACCCCACGTGGCTGTTGCGCTCTGATGATACCAAGGCAACAGGAATGGGGGCTCATTATTTCACCAGGTGACAAAAAAAATTGTATTTTGACGTTTCACCCTGAACGTGGGGAAGGGGGGCGTGGGGGAGGAATCAGGGGCCCTTTGTGGAGTCTCCTCTTGCCATTGTGATGCCCCTTGGCCTGCCAACAACCTGAGGTCCTGCACTCTGCCAGTGAGGGGCTTGGCTGCAGGCCCTAGCCCAGCATTTCTTATCAGATTTTCTGTGACAAGTGATGGGAGAAAAGCAAGATGCTGTTAACAGCGCATCCGTTCAGACCCTGCTATTTAGAAATTTGGATTTATATTTTGTCAGAGAGAAGTAGCACTGATGTTAATCTTTGCACTACCCTTGGAAAAAAAGCATTCATAATCTTAAAACAATAATCCATAGCATTTGTGGAGCTCTGAGAACCAAGGGATGGTCAGAAGCATTTTTAGACAGATGTCTCATTTCATCTTCAAAGCAACCCAGTGAGGAATAAGAAAAGTTGGCTTATGACTTCCCTTTTGGAAAGTGAGTCTTTGGAAGCACAGAGAGGTCCAAGGTCACATAGTCAATAAGTTAGAGAGCCTGGATTTGAACCTGAGCGGTCTGCTGCCAGAGGTACTTTTTTTGCTCGTGTTTATTAAGGCAACTTGCAGCCCTGGCAAGGATTCAGATAGAATTGAGGATCATTTTTTTTAACAATTTATTAGGGGCTCATACAACTCTTATCACAGTTCATACATATACATACATCAATTGTATAAAGCACATCTGTACAGTCTTTGCCCTAATCATTTTTTTTCTCCTCTTTTCTTTTCTTACATTTTAATAGGGACTCATACAACTCTTATCACAATCCACCCATATTCACACTTCAATTGTATAAAGCACATCCATACATTCCCTACCCCAATCATTCTCAAAGCATTTGCTCTCCACTTAAGCCCTTTGCATCAGGTCCTCTTCTTTTCCCCCTCCCACCCCTTCCCCCCTCCCTCATGTGCCCTTGGTAATTTATACATCGTTATTTTGTCATATCTTGCCCTATCCGGAGTCTCCCTTCCCCGGTTCTCTGCTGTCCCTCTCCCATGGAAGAGGTCACATGTGGATCCTTGTAATCAGTTCCCCTTTTCCAACCCACTCACCCTCCACTCTCCCAGCATCGCCCCTCACACCCTTGGTCCTGAAGGTATCGTCCACCCTGGATTCCCTGTACCTCCAGCCCTCATATGTACCAGTATACAGCCTCTGCCCTATCCAGCCCTAACAGTGCTTCTCGCTATCCTTGTGGAGCCCTGGTGATGGGCTGGGCTGCTAAGTAGTAGGTTAAACAGGCTTTCCCCTCCTGTGAAAAGTTACACTCTCGGGAAACTCACGGGTTGCTCTGAATCAAGGTCAACTCAATGGCAGTGAGTTTGGCTTTTTAATGTCTCTTCCTGTTGTTGTTGTTGTTGTTGTTAGTTTGCCATCCAGTTGGTTCTGGTCCATGGCAAACCTATTCACAGCAGAATGTAACAATAACAGCTCCTCCTCCATCCACCCAAGTGTTCCTATGCTCAGTCCTCTTGTTGTAGTCACTGTGTCAATCCAGCTCTTCAAGGGCCTTCACCCTTTTTTCACAGCCCTTCCATTTTTCTAAGCATGATGCCTCTCCAGGGACTGGTCTCCACTGACAACATGTCCAAAGTCTCACCATCCTTACTTCTAATGGGAATTCTGGCCGTACTTCCAAGACAGATTTTGTTTGTTCTTTTGGCAGTCCATGGTACTGTCAATATTCTTTGCCAGTACCATGGTTCAAATTCATACAGTTTACCTGGGTCTTCTTCACTCAATGGCAAGCTTTTCACATGCAGATGAGGCCAATGAAAATACCATGGTTTGGATCAGGTGCACTTCCTGCTTAAAGTAACATCCTAACTTTTCAACATTCTAAAGAGCTCTTATGCAGCAGATCTACCCAGTGCAATGTATCTTTTCATCTCTTGACTGCTGCTTCCAGGAGCATTGCTTGTGGATCCAGACAAGACAAAATCCTTGACAACTTCAAGTTTTTCTCGATTTATCATCATGTTACCTATTGGTTCAGTTGTGAGGACTTTGGTTTTCTTTGTGTTGAGTTGTATCCCACATTGAAGGTTGCAATCCTTGATCTTCACCAGCAAGTGCTTCAAGTCCCCCATCCTTGTCAGCAAGCCAAACTGTGTCGTCTGCATATAGCAGGTTGTTAATAATATTTCCTCCAAATCTGATTCTGTGCTCTTCTTCATATAATTTGGCTTCTCTGATTATTTGCTCACCATACAGATTGAAAAAGTATAATAAGTGGGTGCAACCAGGATGCACATCTTTCTTGATTCTTAAACCATGCAATCTACCCTTGTTCTATTTGTGCTACTGCTTCTTAATCCATGTACAAGGTTCACATGAGCAAGACAAAGTGTTCTGGAATTCCCTTCTCAAAACTATCCATGTTTTGTTATGATCCACACAGTCAGATACCTTGGGTGTTAATAAAACTTAAGTAAACATCTTTTGGGTATTCACTGCTTTCAGGCAAGATCCATCTGATATCTGATATCCTTTGTTCCACATCCTCTTCTGAATCTGGCTTAAATCTCTGGGAAACCAAACTCACTGCCTTGTAGTTGATGACAACTCATCCTGACCCTATAGTATAGGGTAGAACTAACTGCCTCTGTGAGTTTCTGAGACTGTACCTCATTATGGGAGTAGAAAACCTTGCCTTTCTCCCACGGAGTGACTGGTGGTTTTGAACTTCTGACCTTGGGGTTTGCAATCCAACCTGTAACCACTGTGCCACGATGGCTCTTGAATGCTGAATATGGTAACTTTCTGTCAATGAATCAATGCAACTGTTGTTGTATTAGCTTCAGTACAATTTGACTCACATGTGATGCCAATGATAGGGTTACATAATTTGACCATTCCTTTGGTCTCCCTTCTTTGGTATGTATACACATATGGATCTCTTCCAGTCCGTTAGCCAAGTAGCTGTATTCCAAATTTCTGACATAGATGAGTGAGTGCTGCCAGTGCTTTATCGGCCTGTGGAAACATTTCAATAGATATCCCAGCAATTCCTGGCATCTTGTTTTGGGCTAGTGCTTTCCATGCATCTTGGATTTCTTCTTTCCTGACCATTGGTTCTTGCTCATATGTTACCTCCTGAAATGGTTGAATGTTGGTCTATTCTTTTTGATACAGTGACTCCATATTGTTTCCATCTTCCTCAGATGTTTCCTTCATTATTCAATATTTTGCCCATAGAATTTTTTAATATTGCACCTCGATACTTGACATTTTTCTTCAGTTCTTTCAGTTTAAGATATGCTGAATATATTCTGTTTTGGTTTTCTAACTCTAGGCCTTTGCACATTTTGTGATAATATTTTACTTTGTATTCTCGAGTTGTCCTTTGAAATTTTCTTTTTAGCTCTTTACTTCATCATTTCTTCCATTTGCCTTAGCTACTCTCTGATTAAGAGTAAGTTTCAGAGTCTCTTCTGATAAGCACTTGTATCTTTTCTTTATTTCCTTTTTTTAAAAATGACACTGTGCTTTATTCAGAGATGTTCTCAAAATTTGGTGGGTTATTATGAAGGTTGTATATTGACTCTCGTGTACTTGTTTGCATTTTCTTGAACTTCAACTTGAGCTCACATATGAACAATTGCTGATCTGTTCCACAATCAGCCCCTGGACTGGTTTCAGTTGCTGATATTGAGCTTCTTTTATTGTCTCTTCCCACAGGTGTAGTCAATTTGATTTCTGTGTATTCCATCTGGAGAAGTCCACATTTATGGTCACTTTTTTTGTTGTTGATCATATGTTTGAAGAAATCATTAATCATGCAAAATTCTAACATACAATCAAGATAAATTGGTAATTATTGGTGATTGGAGTGCAAATGTAGGAACCAAAGAGGAAAGAACAGAAGTTGGAAAATATAGTATGTGCTATCAGCAATTTATTGGTCTTGCAAACTCTGTCATGCGATCTCCAGCTTGGTTTGTATCACCAAGACCATATTTTTCAACTACTGATCCTTCCTCTTTGTTTTCAACTTTTGCATTCCAATAGCATTTTGATAGCAAGTCTGACAAATTTGGGACTGAATATGGTGGTAGAATTATTCAATTTCTGTGTCACCAGCTTTGGGTGGTTGGTGCATAAATTTGAACAATAGTTGTATTGATTGGTTCTCTTTGAAGGGGGCTACATAGCATCCTATCAAAGATAGCATTGTACATTAAAATAGATCTTAAAATGTCCTTTTGATGATGAATGCAATGTTGTTTCTCTTGATTGTGTCATTTCCAGCAGAGTAAACCATAAGATTTTCTGTTTCAAAATGGTCAATATCAGTCCATTTCAGCTAACTAATGCTTACAATATCAATCTTTATGTATTCCATTTCATTTTTAATGACTTCCAATGTCCCTAGATTCATATTTCATACATCCCAAGTTTCAATTATTAATGACGATTTGAACTGTTTCTCCTCATTTTGAGCTGTGCCCCATCAGCAAATGAAGGTCCTGATGGCTATACTCGATTTGCATCATTATGGTAGACTTGCCTATGAAAAGTCAGCTCTTCCTCTTCCTCAGCCGTATTTTGAGTACTTTCCAAGTTGAAGAGCTCATCTTCTGGCACACGTTCTGACAATGTTCTTCTGTTGTTCATGGGGGGTCTAGTAACTGACAGTGTTGCTGCTATCCATAGGGTTTTCAATGGCTCATTCTTCCCATGCGTGCAGCCAATTCCTTCTTCATTGTCTGTTCTTTGTCTGGAAGCTCTTTGGGTGACCCTGCTGGTATATGAAATGCCAATCACATAGCTCCCAGTATCACACAAAACAAAAGTCACCACAGTACCACAAAATGCCAGACAAGTGATGGACCTCTATTCTTAGTGAGACGTGGCCTGGTGGGAGGAGTGGGCCCTTAGTTGGTTCTGATCCACTTACTGGAACAAATACTGTTAGTTCTTATTTTGTAAATGTGAAATGCATAAAAGAGACCCCCCAAAATATCCTCCAATTCAGACTTTCTGCCTTTTAAAAGAGGATAACCCACTCTGATTCAAAGTAATTGAGGTGTTTTGTTTTCCCCTCCCTCTGAGGCTACAGAGACTAGACTAATCACAGCTGAGGTGGAGCGACTGAAATGACTTAAAGCACCAGCTAGACTGGCTGTCAGAAGCAGCTACAGTCAACAGCTACAGACTGACAGAGCTGCTCAGCCAAGAGCTGAGGGTTCTCAACTCCCACTTCTACTGATGGGCACAGCCAGTGGCCTCTGGGAGTTGACTGGAACCCAGCAGCCAGCTGTGAGGAGCAAGCTAATTCATCTCAGCCTGGCCCAGGTCATCAAGTCACTGAAGGAGTATTGGGAAAGAGGGAAGAAATTTGGGGTCCCACATTTGGCCACAGACAAAAGTTGTTCTGTGTTTAGAAAGTAGTTCTGGGCCTGAGTTTGGGGCAGGTGTGATGAAGGAAAGTGGGCTCCCTCCCTGCATCTGGGAACAGATGGTGGGGCTGCCCTGGAAACAGCAGGCCAGTCAGGTGGAGCAAAAAAGGCTTGGACTCTAAAGCCCTGGCAGGGCAAATGAAGCTACCTCGACTGTTTTTTCTTAACCCAATGGCTCCCGCTACCCTCACCACCCCCAACTAGGTAAAAGGGAAGAAAGATGCATTTACTTTACAGAGGCAACTTCTAGAAAGGAGACCAGCCCACCAGCTGTGAAAGGTCCCCTTAAACCATTTTACTTTGAGCAGGAGGAAGAAATGTTGAGATTCCCAGAGCCACGTGGAATTGTGGATCCTCTAGTTTAGGTTCCAGTGATGCCAGATCGATTTTTCTAGAGATAGTCAAAATTCCTGTTTTCTTAAAAACCTCCTGATTTTTTCAAAGGCGATTCAATAACATTGGATAGAAGCCAGTTAGGCCAAAGAGCCCCGGTGGCACCGTGGGTTATGTGTTGGGCAGCTAACTAGAAGGTCAGTAGTTTGAAACCACCAGTCACACTGGGGAGCGGGGGGTGGGGGATAGGGTGGGGGTTGTGCAGAGATGAGACTTTCTAGTCCATATAGAATTTCAACCTCGGAAACCCACAGGGGCAGTTCTGCTCGGTCTTACAGGGTCACGGTGAGTTGGAATCTTCTAGATGGCAGTGAATAAGCAGGCCAACCAGAGTCCACACAGGTCCTCATTTGGCTATGGGAGTCCCAAGTCTGTGACCCTCACAGAATCGACCTTTGTGTATCGATGTTAAAAGTGAGATCCAGAGAGGGGAGCGCCTGTCCGCCTGAGGAGCAACGAGTTGACTTTCCAGTCTCCAATCTGTAGCAGACACTCCCGGTGCTCCTTCTCTTCACTCCCAAATTCCTGATTCTGTGTACTCGCCTCAGTCACCAAGGGCCAGCTCTGAAGGTCCCTTTGCTGGTGCTGGCTGAATGTGCTGAGGAACATATGCCCCTGGGAACAGCCCTGACCAGGCCCCTTACTCCTTGGATGGCAAAACTCTGAGAGGCGTGTGCTACACCCTACCCCTGGAGACTTCCTAAGTGATTAAGAAGCAGGTTCCCAGGTTTGTCATTGGATTCACAATCTATTTGTTAACGGTGGCCTTCCCTCCACTGGCTCACAACCCCACATCATTACCTGCATGCTCAGAGTTTCCTAAATAAGCTCATTGCCTTTAAGTCTTTGGCCAGGGTCTGCTTCAGTGAGAACCCAAACTAAGCCCGGGTCTGAATCGTTATGTGTCCTTCCTGCCATCCAGTTGATGCCGACTCATGGCAACTCTACAGTTTGGGGTAGAACTGCACCTGTGAGTTTCTGAGACTGGAACTCTTTTTTTTTTAAACATTTTATTAGGGGCTCATACAACTCTTATTACAATCCATACATATACATACATCAATTGTATAAAGCATATCCGTACATTCTTTGCCCTAATCACTCTCAAAGCATTTGCTCTCCACTTAAGCCCTTTGCATCAGGTGCTCTTTTTTTTTAACCTCCCTCCCCGCTCCCCACTCCATCATGAGCCCTTGATAATCTACAGATTGTTATTTTGTCATATCTTGCCCTATCCGGAGTCTCCCTCCCCCCCTTCTCTGCCATCTGTCTCCCAGGGAGGAGGTTACATGTGGATCCTTGTAATCTGTTCCCCGTTTCCAACCCACTCACCCTCTACTCTCCCAGTATCACCCCTCACACTCCTGGTCCTGAAGGTATCATCCACCCTGGATTCCCTATGCCTTCAGCTCCTATACGTACCAGTGTACAACCTCTGCCCTATCCAGTCCTGCAAGGTAGAATACGGATCATGGTAGTTGTGGGGAGGAAGCATCCAGGATCTAGGGAAAAGCTGTGTTTTTCATCAGTACTACATCGCACCCTGACTGACCCATCTCCTCTCCTAAACCCCTTTGTGAGGGGATCTCCAGTGGCCAGCAAATGGGCTTTGGGTCTCCACTCTGCACTTCCCCCTTCATTCACTATTTTATATATATATATATATATATATATATATATCCACATATATACATATATATATACATATATATACCATATACATACCATATATATGGTATGTATATATTTTTTGCATAATACCTTATACCTGGTCCCTTTGGCACCATGTGATCGCACAGGCTGGTGTGCTTCTTCCATGTGGGCTTTTTTGCTTCTGAGCTAGATGGCCGCTTGTTCACCTTCAAGCCTTTAAGACCCCAGACACTATCTCTTTTGATAGCCAGGCACCATCAGCTTTCTTCGCCACATTTGCTTATGCACCCATTTGTCTTCGCCAATCGTATCATGGAGGTGTGCAGCCAATACTGTGACTTTTTTGTTTTTTGATGCCTGATAACTGATCCCTTCGGGACCTCGTGATCACACAGGTTGGTGTGCTCTTCCATGTGGGCTTTGTTGCTTCTGAGCTAGATGGCCGCTTGTTTATCTTCAAGTCTTTAAGACCCCAGACACTATCTCTTTTGAAAGCCGGGCACCATCAGCTTTCTTCACCACATTTACTTGTTCACCAGCTTTGGCTTCAGCAGTTGTGTCGGGAGGATGAGCACTGTAGAGTGCCAATTTAATAAAAGAAAGTATTCATGCATTGAGGGAGTGCTTGAGTTAAGGCCCAAGGTCCTGCCACCACCTTAATATTAAACCTATAAATATAGACACAGAGATCTATTTCCCCATACATATATATATATATATATATATATACATATATATATATATATATATATATGTATGTACATGTCTTTGTCTAGACCTCTATAAATGCACTTTGACTCCTAGCTCTCTCCTCCATCTCCCTTGACTTTCCTCCTGTCCCACTACCATGCTCCGTCCCAACCTGGGTTACAGCTATACCTCTTCTTTACGTAATCTTACCCTTGATCATTCCCTACCAGGCCTGCCACTTCCCCCTTACTACCATTTTGAGTCCCATATTGTTCCCTTGTCCCTGTGTTTGTTAACACCACTTCCTTACCCCCCACCCCGCACCTCCCCCTATCCCAATTGCCCCCGGAACTGTTGGTCCTGTTGTTTTCCTCCAGATAGTTCATCCAGCCTGTCTTATTTAGACAGACCTGTGGAGACACTAACATGCACGAAAACAAGACAGAGGAAAACAGAGCAACAGTATACAACCAGACAACAAAACAACGAAAACAAACCACTGACAAAGAACAAAACAAAACACATCAAGAAAGAAGAGCTTATAGTTAGTTCAAGGATCATTTGTTGGACCTTAGGAGTGTTTTCCAATCCAGTCTGTTGAGGCACCACAACCTGGCCCCAAACTCCACTTTCAGCATTCCCTGGGGACCTTGCCACTCCATTCCCTTGCTGTTCCACTGCACTCCACCACACTTTGCCTCGGTGTGGTGGAATCAGGTTAGGTGCAATTCGCACACTGTGTCTCCAGTGCTGTCCCCTGTATCACCCTTGGTCACTGAGGGGCATCATGTCTCATAGTGGGGCCAGCCATGTTGTTCTCTTTGTCGACTGGCTGCTCTGAGACTAGAACTCTTTAGGGGAGTAGAAAGCCTCATCTTTCTCCCTTGGAGTGGCTGGGGATTTCAAATTTGCCATTTCAGACATTGCGTTTAGCAGCACAACACATAACCCCTATACCCCACCATAGCTACAGAAAACAATAAAGAAACAAAATCCAACAACACTCATTGCCATTGGGTGCATAACAATCCTATCGAGAGAAAATACTCCGGCCTCCTGGGTTTCCAAGGCTATAACTCTTTGTAAAAATAAAATTGTGTTATGTTTACAATGAAAGTTTACATAACCGATTAGATTCTCATTTAACAAATTCTCTACTTGTTTAGTGACATTAGTTACTTTTTTCAATAAAAAGGAAAGCAGAATATTAAAAAAAGAACAAATGAAAACGTGTTAAGAGTAAAGACAAATGATAAGATGTTAATGTTTAACCTAATCATATCTGCAACAATACACTTTCTGATGTACTGACGGTGAGCAGGGTTTAATCCCATCCCTGGTGAATGGTCCCAGGGGATTTAATGGAGGCTTATTCTCTGTGGAATCTCTGCCAATGCATTTTGAGTTTTTATACTCATCTAAGGCTATAACTCTTTATGGGAGAAGAAAGCCTCATCTTTCTCCAAAGGAGCGACTGGTGAATTCCAACTGCTGACCTTGCAGTTAATAGCCCAACACATAACCCATTATGCCACCAGATGAGAGATTTGTCTCTGGGTGCCTTCCAATGCAAGCACTACAATTATGCAAGGAGGATATTTTTTTCTGTACTGGAGCCAGGTCAAGTCAGAACCAGTGTGTCCATGGTTTGCAGCGAAGTCAGAGGAAGAAGAGGGTAGACTGTCTATAACTTCTCATAGTCCAGGGAAATGCTAGGCCTGGAAGGGGGCATGCTGGCTCAACCATATTCAGAAAGTCCGCACATTAACCTCCCCGGCTCAAATAATTACCAGCACCATGTCTCTGAATATCACGTAAAAGCAAAATAGTGAAAGCACCATTTCCATTTCATAATACTTTTATTAAAAGTAAAGTTCAATTCAGTGATGTGAAGAAGCTGGGAAAATTATCTTTTCATTTCTTTCTTTTTCTTTCCCTCCCTTTCCCCTTCTTCTCCACAGAACTGAGAGGCAGAGGGAATAAAGGCAGCATGGCACCAACTGGAAGACACCGTGGGGTCAAGGTCACCATTTAACTCATGCTTGTCCAGTTTGGAGGGGCAACTGGATGTCCTCATTTGTGAATTTGCTTATTAATCTTTTTGAGTTAACAAGGTCATGGTAAAAAAGGATTGTTGGTGTTTTTTTTAGGAACCTTCTAGTCCAGTCCAACTCATAGTGACTCAATGCATCAGTGCAGAGCTCTCTAGACCAATGGTTCTCCACCTGTGGGACCCTTGCACAGGGTGACTGTAACAAAATTACAGTTATGAAGTAGCAATGAGAATATTTTTATGGTTGTGGAGGTCACCACAACATGAGGAACTGTATGAAAGGGTTGTGGCATTAGGAAGTTTGAGAACCACTGCTCTAGTCTTTTCTATGCTGTAATCTATACAAGAATGAGTTGCCTGGTTTTTCTTCCAAGAACAGAGCCACTGGTGGGTTCAAACCTTCAACCTTTTGGATAGCAGCTGAGCACTTAACCATTGTGCCTCCAGGGCTCTTTGATAAACTCTATTAGAGGGTCTTAACCATTGCAACCCCATGGATCCTTTTGGCATTTAGGAAAGGCTATGGAACACCTGCCCACTCCCCAGAATAATATTTCCAAATACCTCCAATGAAATACAGAATCACAAAGGCACAAATTGTATTGAAATGCAGTGATAAAAATAAAAGACATTGGATTTGTGGCAAATATACATGTTAATAAAAACATTAAATATGATCTGATAGTGGGTCTAATAAACCAAACCAACACCATTGAGTTGATCCTGACTCACTGTGACCCTATATAAAATTCCTCAGGCTAAATCTTTACAGGAGCAGATCATCTCACCTTCTTCTCAGTGAACAACTGGTGCCTTTGAACTGCCAACCTTGAGGTTACCTGCCCAACGGCTCACCCACAGCGTCACCGTGAGTTCTAGATAGTGATGAGCATGAACTGTACTCAACGATGGCTGCAACGACTAGCATGGGGTGTGAAAGCATGTAGAATTTCTCTCGGTGGTAATCGCATGGCTATTCTGAACACAGCTGTGGACATGCTAAACTGCCCTGCGAGCTTAGGGAAACTAACTCAACCAGGATTGTCCCTCATCCAATTTGACATTGCTCCCCAGCCTGCTGGGGCTCAGTGGCTCAGTGTTAGGGTCCCTTGTCTAGATACCAGGGCTGGCATGGAGAAAGTCATTCCTCTGCAGCCTTCTAGTGTGTGGGGGAAGATATTAGTGTTAAGCCTTGGCAGGAAATTGCTGGATTTTCCTGGCAGCCACATTCTTAATAACCATTTACTGGATACATATTATATTCTGAGGGTAAATTGGTGGTTCAGTTGTAGAATTCTCCTTTTTCATGTGGGAGATCTGGGTTTGAGTCCAAGACAATGAAACTCATGTGCATCCAACACTCATTTGTCAGGGGGATGCTTGGTTATTGCTGAGGTACTGAACTGATTCTGCGTTGCTATGATACTGAAATGGGGAAGCTTGGTTGGGTGCGGCTTTGAGACTGAACCTGTTTCTGTGATGTGTCCAGACTAAGATGAGCGATGAAGAAGAGCATGGCTTTCTTCTTCTGAAAACCAGTTAACGAAAACCCCTTTGAATCACAATCTGATGCACAACCAAAGAGATGGTGCAGGACCAGGGAGAATATTGCCCATGGACTCACTGGGAGCTGGTTGTCACAGTGAGTTGGGATGGAGGCTGACTCAACAGCAGCTAACAACCATTGTGTTCCAGGCACTCGATTTGCTTTAAAAATCTAGCTCAGTCTTCTGGTACAGGGAAGTGATTAATCATGCCTACTTTATAGCACACTGTGAACCCTGATCAATGTCAGGCCCTGCTTGTGTTTTGTCCCTCCTTTTCCACATTCACATCACTTCCATTCCCCTCTTCAGACTAATACCCCCTGCTGGGTGCTTGGTGTGTGTGTGTCCTTATAGGCATACAGCCATGTGCACTAGACCATGCTGCTTGGTGAATGGGCTTTCAGCTTCCATGAATGGTACTGCAATATAAATCTCATTCTGTTTTTGAACTTTTCAACTCCTTGCAATGTCATTAAGAGTTATTGTCATGCTGCATATCAATTGTATGTGCTGCTGCGTGCCACTTGGTCATGAGCAATCATCATCTTTCTTTTGTTTCCTTCTTCAGTTGTCTGTTGATTGGCATCCAATTCGGCTCCAACTCTTCTCTACTGCAGGTATCAGTGTGGTGACCATTCTTGTAAAAATGTCCCAAGGGCCCTGTGAATTGGATAAATAGCTTGGCCTATATACCCAGGAAATATGTGTTGGGCTGCTAACCCCAAGGTGAGCAGTACCAACCCACCAGCTATTCCATGGAGCAAAGAGAGGCTGTCTGCTGTCGTAAGAATTTAGTTTTGTAAACCTAAAGCAGCAATTCTATTGTGCCTTGTAGGGTTGCTAATGAGGAAGAATCAACTGGGGTTTTGTTTGCTTTTATACATCCAGGAGAGAGCTTTGATGGGGGAGATATTAAGTGCTTGGCTGCTAACACAAAGGTCAGTAGTTTGAAGCCGTCTTCCACACACTGTGGGATAAAGGCATGGCTGTCTACTTCCCAATAGAAGCCTTGAAAAATCATGGGACCATTCAGCTTTGTTTGATAGGGTCACGAGGAATGAAAGTCAACTCAGTGACTGCGCTTCTTTGGTTGTACGCCCAGGAGGGGCTCACTAGGTCCTAGGGTCCATTCAATGGACTTTCACTAAGCTCTGCCAGATTGCTGTGCAGCAAACCTGCATCATTAGCAGTGTTTCTCTCCTTTCCCCGGATCTCCAATGACACTTGGTATGTTTGACTTTCTAACTGTTGCCCGTTTGATGGTTTTAAAAGGCCAAGCACAATAAACTCATCTATCCCAGGCACTTTATGGTTCTGTAGCAGATTCTTAGGGTTGCCATGCTACATTCCTTTGACCCATCTCCGACACCATCTCACTGCCTTCCAGTCAATACCGACTCATAGCGATCCTGTGGGGCAGTGTACAATTGCCCCCTGCGAGTTTCAAACACTACAACTCTTTATTGGAGTAGAAAACCCCATCTTTTTTCCTTGGAGCTAGTAGTTTTGAACTGCTGACCTTGAAGTTAGCAAACCAACTTGTAACCACTGCACTTCCAGGGCTCCTCCTGATATCCATCATAGCAGTGGCGAAAGGCTCTATGTAAGTGCAGGCTCCTGCTGAAATGGTGTCTTATCACAACTGTGCAGCACGCAGCTCTCCATGTCCTTCTGCCTCGAAGCCTTTTCAAAGGCATGGAAAGCCAAACCCAGGAAGGTAGGAGAGGTCACCTTACTAGGAGGAATGCTCAACACCACTACAGGCGAAGAAGAGCCCAGCCCCATGTTTCTGGTAGACAATTCTAGGACAGAACCCATGTTGCTCAGAAGTCCTGGGGGAATCAAGCCCCTGTATCCTACATTAAAAGCCTCAACACCCCGTTCCCATTGTGATTGCTTCTCCCCCTAACTCAGTCTTGCGTCCGCTTTCCTATTCCCACTCCCTGCCATCAGATCTCAAATAGCCTCCCTGCACCCAGGCCTCAGGAATAAGCTCGGCATGCACGGGCACTCAATCAAAGACACACATATTACTCTGAATTTCCAAAAGAACCCTGTGGCCTACTTGTGTAATCCCCAGTTCACAGATGAGAAATGGATTGAAAAACAGTGACACACCAATGATCACACAGGCAAGGGTTCAAGTCTGTGTCTATCAGTTATTCTTTTATTCAAGTATGCCTGAGAAGACTGGGTCTTAACACTTGAGCAATCTTCTTGGAAGAATAAGGCAAACTACAGAAAACACAAAATGAATATCGCTTTTGTTCGTTTACCCATTTGCAAAAGACATAATACCTATAGTGCTAAGAATAGTATTCAAAGTATCTATTACTACCCCCTCAAAGCTTACGTACTAGTCACCAAACTCAAACAAATAAAATGCTATCAAGTTGATTACAACTTATAGCAACCCCATATAGGGCTTCCAAGACTGTAAATCTTTACAGAAGCAGAGAGCTTCACTTTTCTCCCCCAGAGTGACTGGTGCATTTGAACTACTGACCTTGTGGTTAGCAGCCCATTGCTAAATGATTAGTTCCATAATCATTACGCTTACTTAACTCTACATTCTTTTAATTATTTCTCTATCAGTCCAAATTGTATCTGGCTACATGGGAAAAAAACAAACTGACTCTAGTGGTCTAATCACAAAAGCTTCATTTTTCTTATATTAACACCAAAAATACCAAACCAGTTGCCACTGAATTGATTCTGATTTACAGTTACCCCATATGATTCAGGGTAGAACTGTGCTCCATGAAGATTTCAAGGGCTGAATTTTTAAATGTAGATTGCCAGGTTTTTCTTCCAAGGCATCTTTGGCTTAGCAGTGAATTGTGTTAACCCTTTGCACCACACAGGGGTTTGTCTTATACAATAGTAAGTCTTGAAATAGGTAGCCTAGGTCTGGCGTATTTGCTCAGGGACTCATCTTGGATATAGGAGAATGCATGCTTTTTGGTCTGCCAAACTCATGTAACCTATGTGACTCTCCCATCTTTCAATATTCTGACTAGGGAGCATGACAGCAGAAGAGCCAAGGACAAAAATGAAATGGGTTATGCCAGAGAAGTGTTTTGCCTTAAACAACAACAAAAACTTTCTTGGGAGTCCTACTCAGTATCTTTCACCTACACATATTTGGCCCAAACTGGGTCAAATGTTTATGCATAGCTGCAAGGCAGCCTAGGAGTGAGCGATTTAAGTAGGTACATTATCACCCTAAACAAAATTGAGCTTCTATTAGTAGTAAGAATGAGAAAAATGGATACTGTTTAGGCATATAGCAGGGTTGGGTAGAATTCTATTTTGTGTCTTAATTTACCTTTTGAATGAACTCAGAAAAAGTCATAGAGAGTAGAACAAAGGGATGGATGTGCATCCAGCCACCTCAACTACTCATTTCTTTTCATGCTCTCCCTCTAGCTTCCCTGAATAGTTCTTGGTTACACATTGGGCTGCTAATTGCACGGTCGGTATTTTGAAATCACCGGCTGTTCTTCGGGAGAAAGATGGGACTCTACTCTGTAAAGAGGTACAGTCTCAGAACCTCACAGGTACAATTTTATCCATGTCCTGTAGGGTCGATATGAGTTAGCATTGATTCAATGGCAGTGAGCTTGGTTTGGATAGATCTGTGGAATCTTAGGATGGAATAGTTTGAATACACAGAAAAAAATTCAGTGGAATCATAACCCTCCAAATAATTACCCTCTAAAGCCACAAAGATCAACTGTGTCCAGCATGGTGACAGTTTAGCATATGCCATGGGGACATTGCTCATATCCCAGTGTTGTTAATCAACAAAAACTCACGCACTGCCACTTATAGTGACCCTATGCACAATAGAATAAAAGCCTTTCTAGTCCTGTGACATCCTCACAATGGTCATATTTTAGCCTATTGTTACAGCCACTGTGTTGATCCATCTCATTCCGGGTTTACCTGTTTTTTGATGATGCTCTACCAAGTATTTTGTCCTTTTCTAGGGACTAATTTCTCCTGATACCATGTTCAAAGTATATGAAATGAAGTTTTACCATCCTCACTTCTAAAACACATTCTGGCTGTACTTCTTCTGGGACAGACCTCTTTGTTCTGCTGGGCATTCGTGGTATATTCAAAATTATTTGCAACATCATATTTTAAAGGCATCATAATTTCTTCAGTCTTCCTTATGTATGGTCCATCTTTCACATGCATATGCCAAACATTACCATCAAGTCTTTTGTTATTCATAGTGACCATATAGGGTTTCCAAGGCTGTAAATCTTTACAGGGTCAAATAGCTTCCTCTTTCTTCTGTGGAGCAGCAAGTGGGTTGAACCACCAACCTTGCTGTGAGTCATTCAACCCATACCAGACACTGAAATTAAGACTCCTTTCACATGCATCTAAGGTGATTAAAAATATCAAGGCTAAAAGCAGGCATAACTTGCTAATCCCCAAAGTAAAACATTTGCTCTTTCACATTTTAAAGAGGTCTTTTACCACAGATTTTTCCAATGAAATACGTTGATTTATTGACTGCTGCTTCTGTGAGTATTGATTGTGGGTCCAAGTAAAATAGAGTTTAGCTACATTTCTCTATTTGTAATGATGTTTTGGGTTTATATTTGTTAAGTTGAGAAGACATTTGTATTCTTAGTGTTGAAGACTAATTTATATGAGCTTTATCATTAAGTACTTCAAGGCCTATTGACTTTCAGCCAGCAAGATTGGGTCATCTGCATAACACAGGTTGTTAATGATTCTTCCTCCAATTCAGATGCCTCAACTTCTTCATACAGAGCAGCTTCTCAGATTATTTGAATAAGTATAGTGTGATAGATAGGTAGGTTTATAGTGCCAACCTGGCCAATAAGAACATGTGGGATTAATAAGTTCGCAGTTTGATTCGTGGGCAAAGAGATAAATGGCTCAGCAAGCCACACCTATCTCTCAGTTGCTCTCTGGTGATCAGACCAGTGTGTGGCTGCCTTACCTAGTTCTGCAGTTTGCTGCCTGG